>NC_135506.1:27536221-27631920 GCF_052857255.1 Amblyomma americanum | reverse complement strand
GATCCATCAACCGCCATATTCGGACTGCTGGCTGCAGTAGCAGGTATCCGCTATGCTGTGAGAGGGCTGATGTTTGCATTTACACATTTTCTTCAAATTTTTAATTTCGATTGTCTGTATAGGTTGCTCTCTAGAATCTTGGCGGCTCGCAATCCGGTGGGCGACCAATCGTTAATTTAATTGTCACCTGCCACGACAAGCAGGCTGTGATTGTCACAAGGTCACCGGAACAATCTTGACCAATCAGCTAACTTCGTCTCGAACATCGGCGGGGTTTTGGTGTTACAACAAGTCTAATTTCATCACATTAAAAATAAAACACGAAACGCGATGCGAAAACGTAGTTGTAATTCCTACGTTGTTTCCGAAAAGAAATCCATCAAATAAGTGACAGATGTTGAATTATTGAGAAGAAGGTAACGACGTCAATATATGCGGCAAGCCCAGTCTACGTTCTCTCGGTTAGCGACTCAGTTACGACGTTACCGAAACCAATCCCTTCGACGCCACTCGGGCACTTGCCAGACAGGGCGTTTCTTTCGGCAGGCGCATCCACCGGTTACTCCGGTGCTGGGCGTTGATTTCCTAAATGCGCCGTCCTCTTCCCTCAGCATTCTGCGTCCGTCCCGGCCACCGTTATGGCCTCTTATCGGCTGTCTTCTGTCCCACGTCTTCTCTAGTGCGTGGACCTCGTATCTGAGCGGCACTTTCTTATTATTCTTTTTTATAGCGCGTAGCTTATTTTTACACTCTTGCGAGGCTCGTTGAAACTTTAATTCACCAGAGTGTAGCGACCGCCTCTCACATTCGCGGTGCGGAAGAAACTAAATTTTGGAAGTGTTTGTGACTAGGAGTGCTCAGGATGTGCTAGGGGGGGGGGGGGTGTAAGGTTGGGGAGAGCAATGCTTGTTTACCGGGCAGCTCAGTTTTACTCCAAGTATTCTGAGGGAGCTAACACACTTTCCTTCTTTTTTTCTCCTTCGCTTCAGCCGACATCGAGAAAACGCAAACTTTCACATTCCGTCTCTCTGCGGAATTCCTTGGTCAACTTTCCTTAAGAAAAAGGCTTCGATCGAAACTTGTGTGTCCCTCCAGCATGTTGGAGCGCTTTGCTTAGACGTTCCCGTCACGCTTGCTACTTGTGCTTCTCGTTTGTTATTGTTTATTTGATTTTAAGTCCAACCTTCGTTGCATCTTCGCCTCCAAACCCCTGCGGCCTCTCTGCTGAAGGGTGTGTGCAAACCTCGCGGTGCATAGAAGAACGCGAAACGACTGCCGGGTCTTCCCTAGTTTCCATGTTTCTTCCCATTCGCACTCGTTGCATCCAAAGTGCCTACGCGTGTCACAAGAATTTGTTTGCCTCTCTGTTTTTTTTTCACCTTCAAACTCTAGCTATTCAACTTTTCTTTTGTTACTCCGCTCTTTTGGACTCCCGTTTCTTGAAGACAGCCGTTACGTGTCGCACGTTTGCATACGGAATACACAATAGGCACGGAAGGGGGAGAGGGTGCTTCAAAGACGCTGGACGCTGTGCGAACACTAGACCAAAGAACTGGAAAAACGGGCTCCATTGTGTAAGTGTGACATAGAATGAGATAGAGATGTACTGTATGCAGGGAAAGGTTTAAAACGAGAGACGGGAAGCAGCGGAAAGTTTTCGGCTCCCGTCTCCTGCATAGGTTAGAGGTGCGCGACACTTTTGTTGTTGCATGGTGCTTCTTTAGTCAAGAGGGATGCTTCTCGAAAACCTGCGAGGTGCCTCGCTTTCTTTGCTGTTTGTTTTTTTCGACACATTGAGACATGTACAAAAAGAACCACCTCCAGAATAACTGCGACAAAGCCGACTGTCGGTATTCACCGAGCAACAAATAACTCAATCAATAAGCTCTTAACCCCCTATCGTACACATTCCCCCCCCCCCCCCAGGTCCCCGAAAATGGTACTAAAACTGTCTTTTAGTACTTGTGCTGCCCTCTGTCGGCCAACTAAATAATGTCTTGGACGAGCCTCACTCGCTTCAACCGGAATAAGAGGGACAGAAAACACATGACGAGCTGGACACGTCATGAGCAAGAAATGACAGTAAACTTATGACGATCCTGGCTCGTCCAAGTCTGGTTGAAGGTTAACGTGTTATTTTGGGTTAAGTCACAATTTAACAAATAACCAACACGGACAATCCGATGACCAATTTTCCCTCTAACGTTCCATGTCAATATGCGCGCTTTTAGTTTTTCATTTAAGCCGCCGCTCAGTTTCAATCTTCCAATTATTGACTTAGTGTTCATTTTTAGTAAGCCTGTACTGGCGTAAACACTCTATTAAAGCAAGAACTCTAATAAATGAAATGCGCGTGCATGATGTAGAACCTTTGCGTGGTATACTGGAGTTTGAACGACGGTCGTCATAATTACTCAGAATAGACATTTCGGCGTATACAGGTGGTTTTTGCAGCACAGTTTTACCAGTACTGGCGAATTCCCCAAAAACTACTATTACTATTCCCGTAAAGCGACCTTTACACCTCTAAAATACTCTTTTTAAAATTGGTGGTCTGCGCTGAAACACTGGATATATCATGCAGACAGTGAGACAGTGTAATTGAACGCATGAGCAACGCGCTTAAATGGGAAAAGATTACCCGATCATGACTGCGCAGTGAGAAGCGTCAGCGGTGCAATGTGCAAGTAGGCCAACGCAGCAGAGGTTCGAATTTCCGCTGGCTCAGAATTGCTGCCATGTTTTGTAGTGGAGAATCGATGTCATCGTGGATTGTCCGCTCCTCGTGATTGTTGGTAGGAGGCTGTTAGCTCACATTTTAAAAACCATTCGTGTAGTTCCTGTGCCTTGGTGCCTTTAGCCTAAGGAGCAGGATGAATGACGCACATCACTTTATTACCTTAAAGGTGCAAAGAGGAAGCTGAACTCGTCTTTTTACCGCTGGAACTCTATCCACACGTTCCGGGCACTTTTAGAAACTTCGAATTATTCTCCAGTGCGGCCGATTGCCCTAATTAAACCGGATTAAACGTTCCGGCTCCCGCCTTTTTTTTTTAACTCAAGGCAGTAGGTAGGAGAAGTCAACCAACGCGTCAGCCAGTCCCGTGACGGCTTGCCGCTCTGCAATTGGCGGAGTGACACGTAACTCAAAGAGTCCACGTGTATTTTCATTTCCGTGGGCCTAATTTGAGGCTATGTTGTCTGTGACTTAAACATTTTATTCACAAAAGCCTAAAAAACTAAATAAAAGTGAAAGCGAAGCCTCCACTAGAATGGCTGATGTGTGAAAGCGAAGCCTCCATTAGACTGGCTGAAATGCACCCCATGCGTGGGTTGACTCCGCCTACCTACTGCGTTGAGTTCAAAAAAAGGTGGAAGCCGGAAAGTTTAATCCGATTTAAATAGAGTAATCGGCCTCACAGGACCATACATCGAAGTTTATAAGAATGCCTGGAACGTGCAGATAGAGTTCCAGCGGTAAAAAGACGAGTTCAGCTTCCTCTTTAGTGCACCTTTAAGCATCCCCGATTAGGGGTTATTACATAAGGTGTGGGTACAGATAGAATCAAACTTTATGTACAAAGGAGTTATTCGTTAAATGTGACAGTTATGCAATAGAAAAATGAGGAGTGACAGGTGGCTGCAGTGACGTCGTGAGAAATAACGTTCCATTCTTTGGCTGAACGAGGAAAGAATGATCTCTTTCTTTACAAGAAAAAAATAATCATTTTTATAAATTAGAACATTTATCATGAGCGTGTTGAAACGTGAATATCACATCACTGCACATAAAATGTCTCGCGTAAAGTAGCATACATATCTGGCTTTTATTCAGCAGTTTTTAAGATGCAGATTGGCGTCTAATTTGACTTAGAGAATATAAGGAAAATATATTACTATGTAGGTGATTAAAAAGTGTTGGAATATACCATGAAAGCATCGCTTTTCCATAATGCTTACGAATTCTTGTAAAATGTAGCCTGCAGTCTGTCTTAAAGGTACTTATTTCACTGCCTTTTGACATAGTCATGCGGTGAAACATGAAAATCACACCATTGCACACAAAATGTCTACGTAAAGTAGCATACATATCGGGCTTTTATTTAGCAGTTTTACGATGCAGACTGGCGTCTCTAATTTGACACCGAGAATCTAAGGAAAATATATTACCATGCAGCTGATTAAAAAGTGCTGGAATATACCATGAACGCATCGATTTTCCATAATGCGCACGAATTCTTGTAAAATGGTGCCTCCTGTCTTCCCTAAGGGTATCTATTTAACTGCCTTTTGACACAGTCATGCGGTGAAATATGAAAATCACACCACTGCATAGAAAATGTCTACGTAAAATAGCAATCATATCGGGATTTTATTCAGCAGTTTTTAAGATGCAGATTGGCGTCTCTAATTTGACTTCGAGAATCTAAGGAAAATATATTACCATGCAGCTGATTAAAAAGTGCTGGAATATACCATGAACGAATCGCTTTTCCATAATGTGTACAAATTCTTGTAAAATCGTGCCGCGAGTCTGCCTTAAAAATA
Source organism: Amblyomma americanum (assembly GCF_052857255.1). NCBI lineage: Eukaryota > Metazoa > Arthropoda > Arachnida > Ixodida > Ixodidae > Amblyomma > Amblyomma americanum. Next base: position 27,627,372 of record NC_135506.1, on the reverse strand, counting down.
TCTAACTGCCTTTTGACAAAATACTTCAGTAGGAAAATGTAAAAAAATTATGAAACAAGAGAAGAGCAAGCGTTTGAAGCTCATTGATGGAATTTCTCTCACTGGAACAATGTACCACAATTAGGGCTATGTTCTGAAGGATATGTACTCTCCTTCCCGATCTGTTGGAACAAAAAAGAAGCTCATTCCTTACTTTATAATGGTGTATGCTAATGCAGGAGCTAACAATTTCCTCACTGACAATGGAAAGAGGATTTTGAGATCGAAAATTAGGCAGGCTTTATTTTTATTGTTTCAAACACGTACAAAGTGGGCCCCATTTATGAATGATCATCATTAATGTGAGTTAGAACGCAATTGACACATGTGACGTGCGTTACAAGAAGGATAAGGAGAAAGTGTATTCAGACGCACGCAAAACCGAGGAGCCATTCGTTGGTACTACCTTGTGATGATTACGGATGCACAGCAGCTTTGATCTTTGAAAGATTCGCATGTATTAAACTAGATTTGAACCCAATTTGTTAATTAAACAACACCTTCATGAAGGTATGAAAGATGGGTGTAGTAACTATAACAGTGGGCAACAATGTGGACATCGTCGCAATCTTGATAAAGTTGTGAAGAAGTGAAGGCATCAGAAATATAATTATCATAAACATTAGAATTGAGAGATGGCAACATGAAACAATGTGCGACTCCACAATATGGACCTTTCCTACCTAAAGATAAACAATATAGCTTAACAGGAGCAAAGTGTAGAACATTTACAAATACAGTGAGCTGCAGTGCCTCTTCTACTTCAGGTATCACTTCGCCTGAGTGATTTAAAACTGTTGAAAGGACACCAACAAAAGCTGGCACCTTTTCGAATTCCAAGCCATCGTATCACTCGCACCGATGCACATGGAAGGTGACGTAATTATTTCAGGTTTAAAATCTCGAACGGAAAGAAGTCACCAAACGCCAATTCGTACCCTGCATCACCTCGCAGCTAACAGTAAACGCGATTCCACGCAGCCGCAGTAATTCTCTAAGACTACCTTAAGACGAACTGCTTGTGAAGCACGTTTCCGCCCAGTGTGGCAGGAATAAAACCGTTTCCTTCTCGAATGCTCCCTGCCTTTTCTCCTACAGCCAAGTTTTGGTAAAAACAAGAAAAAAAGGTAGTAAAAACGATCCTACAAGTTTGCGTCGGAGGGACTCCATAGGGAACGACGCGTTCAAGCGGAACGACCCGTAAGCCGTGACATCTGCGTCGTTTCGTACCAAGGGAAGAGGATTTCTCAAATTCCCGGGAAAGTTCCCACTTTTCAGCAGTTGCAGTTTGTTGGTCGCGCAGCTCTGTTTGCGTAACACGCGACGTCATCCTGCTGACTCGCGGAGAATCTTTGCACGCCTCTTCCTCACCCGGGCGATGCAAGTCGCGGAATTCGCGGGCCTGGAAGCAGCGTTTTCGGCTTCACTTGGAACTGCGACTGCAAGCAATGCTCCTGCTGACTCCCAGAGGAGGAAAAACAAGCGTTTTGCTGAACCGCTACCTTTTTGTATTCATCGCGTGCAAAAGGAAAAGAGAAGGCTCGGTAGAGTGTTTAGCTCTCGAGACGACTTTTGAACCAAGTAAAATCCTGGTTAAACTATGAATATCTCCTAATCAATGCTGCTATTCGGCGCTCAGCCTTACAAAATTGGAAAATGTTATTGTCAGTTAATGTGAACATATATGGTTATGGCTAGCGCGAAATATTGCGAACAGCGGCAAGATCTGTCGCTTAAGTTTCTTAAAGAAATATGACTTTTTGGTAACGTAAAGGTCGCTGCGTGCTGGTTCGAAATACCGTGCAATTCGAAGAATCCCCTGAATTGCGCTGCTAGATATCCCTCATGTGCGTGTCACGAAAAAAAAAAGAGAAGCTCTGATATAATTATTAAGCAGTAGCCATTGAATTACTGAGCAGCTCGGCTATTCGTCTGGTTAACCTCCCTGCCTTTCCTCCTCCTCCTCCTCCTCCTCCTCCTCCTCCTCCTCCTCCTCCTCCTCCTCCTCCCTGGTTTGGTAGTAGAGACTGTACTGCATGCTCTGTGACTGGTCAGCAAGGAGGTGTAACGAACAGAGAGGGACCACGTGACGAAGGAATTGGCTTATGATAGGCGGCTCCCCGCTGCAGTGAAATATTACGCGATAGTGTGTACACCTCATTCGGTCGAAAACCCGTCGGTGTAGTCGTTTAGTCGGCAACGCGTGCCGGAAATCATCGGGGGCTGCGTAAAAAAATCGTATCATGGTAATTTGTGGTTCTAGTGGTTGATGATTGATTGGTATGTGACAGGTAATGACAAGTTAATGAAATGATTTTAACTTATTGATTATTTAATGAAAATAAAAGATGAAAACATGAAAAAAGGGGGTTCAAAGGTCTAAAATGCTCAAAATGAAGAGCCAACGCTTGATGGTGGTAATTAAGAAAATTTAGAACGTGTAACTGATCTATTAATTAAGAAACAATTGAAAAAATTAAATTGCGTTCAAAGGTGTAAAACTACTCTGAATGGAAGGCCTAAGCCACTACGCTATCGCGTCTCATATACCCTTACGGCGGAGCTTAAGTGTCCTCTCCGATATTTATTGTAGTCCTTGCAGCGTAGATAGATCAAACAAGCACTTCCTTAATGCTCGGTACCGCTATCGGTTTGGCACGTTAGACATAGTGGCCGGAAATGCAACACAGTACCTTGAAGCCGTGGTAATGTTAGTGTTCGAGTAATTTGCTTCATCCCAGAGCAATGCTGCACTACCGGGCCTGCGACGCATGTGTGACAGATACTCAGTGCGCTCACGTGAGCTTCTAGAAACCATGGGTCCAGAAGCCTTTCACGAACCGGAGAAAATAATTCATGGAAGATTATAACCTGCAGACGATGGTATATGACGCATAAGGATGAAAGTATTTTATAATTCTCGCAGTCTAACAAGCAACTAGAGGTATAAAAGATACACCCAGGTTATATTTCCGTCCACCTTATATATATTTCCGTCCACCGTCCACCTTCCGTCCACCGTCCACCTTCCGTCCACCTTAGGGTATATATCCACCGTCCTTTAGCCTTGCAGGGTTGGTTTTTTCGCTTGTTCTTTTCCGTTTATGCTCGTTTGCATGAAGCAAATAGTGAAAACAATTTCTGTTCTACTTCAGATAAAAACATGCACGCTGCGTCTTAAAGTTTCTACTAAACTGATTCCAATTCTAACGGCCTTCTCATTTGGCTTCTAGCGTTAACGAATCAAGTATGCATACCGAACCTGCCTTCATTGCGCTGAATATATTTAGATTTTGTATTTTCAAGTTACTTTCTATTTATGTGGACCTAACTGCTGCATCGAATACCGGCGAATAATTTATTTCACCTATTTCCTTGTTTAGAGCGTGACTTAATTTTCGGCTCAGGTATGCGCCCATCTTGCCGGAGTTCTGCATTACCCGGATTTATTAGTAATTAAATACCTCCTTTACTACTCTCTCGCAGTCATAGACTGCGGTGAGCCAAGGCCGCTGGAAGACGGAGACGTGTACCTGGTTAACGGCACCTCGACCTTCCTGAGCGTGGCCCGATACACCTGCGGAGACAACTTCACCCTGAGCGGAGTGGAGACCAGGACCTGCCTCGAGACGGGCTTCTGGAGTGACGTCGAGCCCACCTGTGACAGTAAGCCTAGGCACCGCCACCTGCGCGACCTTCGTAACTTTCGAGGTTATGGTACAGAGAGCATCAACCTTAAGAAGAGCACTTGAGCAGAACACTTCGCAGGAAACAACGCGACATCTATAGCAGCAGTTGTTATGTGCTACAGGCAGCTCCAGTGCACTAGTGAAGCAACATAGACCACGCAGCTAACTGTACACAGACATCTTTGCCTGAAGCTTATTGAACCGTAGTGCACCAACTTTCACGCGTAAATATCGGTATTCCTTAGTTTTCTGAGCAATCGTACTGCATCTACAGGTCATTGTGCATAGCTCGCAACACCTCTCAACGATGGAGGTGTCTGTGGGCTTCTTTGCGTAAAATTCTCACGCAGTAAAAAGCTGTCATCGAGTGTAAGCTTTCTTGTACTAGGCTAATAATAATAATAATAATAATAATAATAATAATAATAATAATAATAATAATAATAATAATAATAATAATAATAATAATAATTGGTTTTTCGGGAAAAGAAACGGCGCAGTATCTGTCTCATATATCGGCAGACACTTGAACTGCGCCGTAAGGGAAGGGTTAAAGGAGGGAGTGAAAGAAGAAAAGAAGAAAGAGGTGTCGCAGTGGAGGGCTCCGAAATAATTTCGACCACCTGGGTGGCACCTCGTTCTTCCTTTCTTCTTTCACTCCCTCCTTTATCCCTTTCCTTACTGCGCGGTTCAGGTGTCCGCCGATATATGTGACAGATACTGCGCCATTTTACTAGGTTCCAGCAGCGTGCTGGCAATGCCTTTGTAGGTGGTATGTCCTCATTGATGATTACAATCGACGTGTTTGCCAATGCAGTGATATCGTGCGGGGAGCCGGACATTCCCTTGGGAGGCTACGTCGTCGAGGAGGACTTCCAGGTCCACGACACGGTACACTACAAGTGCCACCCGGGACACATCATGGACGGACAGGAGTCCAGGACATGTCTTCGTGATGGACAGTGGTCCGGGGTTGCTCCCACATGCACATGTTAGTCAACTTACAGTCATGGCAATGATGGCCGAGATATTTACGGCCCACGCAATGATGGCGTGGGAAAATGAGGCTACAACCTTTTGCACACACCAAACGGGACTTAACGTACTTGAGTGCATTTGAGGTACGAGACGATGTGCTTGACGACGACCTTGTTTTCATTGCAGCCAATGCGCTTTACGCAAATATCTGGTTGCGTAATATTCGAGATGCGCACAAGTATGGAAGAGAGCTATGTTGTACATTATACTCAAGAGCAAGCTTTTACTATGACTACTGTGAAAGACAATGAAAGCGATAAATTGGCAGTGCACAATATTAAGAATGAACGGCAATAATCAAAGAGAAAAGGTTGAAGCATTTAAAAGCCTCGATTAGACATATATAGCGTCTACAGAGCTGGCTAACCTATTAGGTAGCGTTACTTTTACTATGGTATCTATAACGCTAACGACCTGTGGTAACATGTTTTCGTATGGTTCAGAAGTACGGAAGGGCAGTAGCACTAAACCCGTACAGAACGCTTAAGGCCGTTTGCTTACACTTCCTGATATGCCATAATACTTGTTAATAATAGAAAGAGTATATTGGCAAGGTTTTCGCCACTTAACTTCTCAAGGCAGCAATACATGTCATCGGAAAGCCTCAGAAACAAAGCGGAAAGCAGGTTTGGCGTCCGGATTAACTCAAGGCAGCCTACAGCTGTTCAACTTCGGCTCGAATATTACTTGGACTGTACTGCCGGATTTCCTTGACAGGCGCGGCTTTTGTTCGGCGAATATATAGCCCCTGGGGCACCCTGGATGTTTCCAAGCGATCCATTGGCCACAGGCACGGGCTCCGAGATTGCAGTCCGTATATCTTGGCACATGTGCCAAACCCTCTTGTTTCTCGCCTGTTGTTTTGTTTTGCTTTTTTTAAACGTAGACTGCTTTTCACGCATGCGGGCCTGGTGCAGGAAAAAGTTACATAGGGAAGTGTCTGTGGAACTCATTCCTAGCTTTCTTGAACGCGTGCGAGGCCGCAGAGGGATTCTCTTGGCAGTCGTAATTTTGCTATAGCTTTAATTTGATGTCGAACGTATGCTCCGAATCAGAGAATCCATAAAGAAATGACGTCACTGCAGCGGAAAATGAAGTTTGATGGATTCATTTTACCCGCACAAAGATGGGAAAAAAAATGGTGGGAGTGAGGGTATTTCTGCGACATTAATTGGCCTGGTGTAATATGTGGCCAGTGGCAATATGACAGTCATAATATGCGGGGTTCACTGTCTTGAAACTACACGGGGAGTACGAGGAACTCCATATTGGAGGGCTCTGCTTCAATTCCAGCCACCTGAGCCAATTTAACGCGCACTGACATCGCAGAGCACACGAATATTTTCGGTGTTTCGCCTGGATCAGAATACAGCCCTCGTAGCCTGCCTTCAATCTAGAGACCGTGTGCTCTGCATCGAAACATTATACCCACCGTTTCATTGGGGTAGGCAGTGTAAAATGAACCAGAAACCAATTACTCTTTGTAAATTGTACGATGACATATGAGGTCACCTTTATCAGAGTTAATTTTTTCAAAATGTACAGTTATTGTGAGAGTTTGAAGAACATAAGCTGATCATTAACCTACTCTTTTTCGTTACTATTACATTGACGTAATAAAGTCACACGGGGGAAAATATTCTTCGAGGCCATTCGTAAAAACTGGTAACAGAGAATCAATTCTTTGACCGGTTTTCATCAGTGCCCTCCGTGTGCCTGACATTTGTGTGGTTGGATGAGTATTTTTATTGCGTACGAAAAGTGTTATGTGCTCATCAAAGTATAGTTAGTGTTCATCCATTCGTTCGTCTATTGTTCTTTGTTATTCTAACAATTTGCGGTCATGGTGCCAGGACTCCATCGCGCTGGTTATTCCTCGCGTTGCACAGTCGAGTGAAGCTTGTATTGCTGTGCTGATAACGAAGTTTTCTCGCTCCTTTGTTGTGAAGAGACGAATGAAACCAATGAAAGCTTTTTTTCTCACCACTTCTTTCTTTCCCGATTGCACCGCCCCCTGCAGTCGTGGACTGTGGCCGCGTGCCGCCCATCCTGAAGGGCGAGGTGTCGTACGAGAACGGCTCCACCTACCTTGGCTCCCAGATCGCGCACTGGTGCAGTGTGGGCTACCGCCTCAACGGAGTGCGCGTGCGCACCTGTGGGCTCGACGGCCGCTGGAACGGCACTCCGCCAAAGTGCGAAGGTAACTCGCCTTTCAAAAACTTCCGCGGTTATTATCGTGATCATGACTACAATCATCGCCATCCTCATTATATCCACCGCCATCAGTCCCAAACAACCTCCTTTCAAAAACTTCAGCGGTTATTCTAGTGATCATGACTACAATCGTCGCCATCCTCATGATATCCACCGCCATCATTTCCAAACAACCTCCTTTCAAAAACTTCCGCGGTTATTATTGTGGTCATAACTACAATCATCGCCGTCCTCATGATAACCACCGCAATCATTCCCAAACAACCTCCTTTCAAAAACTTCCGCGGTTATTATCGTGATCATGACTACAATCATCGCCATCCTCAAGATTTCCACCGCCATCATTCCCAAACAACCTCCTTTCAAAAACTTCCGCGGTTATTATCGTGATCATGACTACAATCATCGCCATCCTCATGATATCCACCGCCATCATTCCCAAACAACCTCCTTTAAAAAAATTCAGCGGTTATTATTGCGATCATGACTACAATCATCGCCGTCCTCATGATATCCACCGCCATAATTCCCAAACAACCTCCTTTCAAAAACTTCCGCTGTTATTATCGTGATCATGGTTACAATAATCGCCATCCTCATGATAACCACCGTCATCATTCCCAAACAACCTCCTTTCAAAATTTCCGCGGTTATTATCGTGATCATGACTACAATCATCGCCATCCTAATGATATCCACCGCCATCATCCACAAACATCCACCACCAAACTAATCGTGGTCAACATCATAATCCAAAACTCGGAACTTTATGTGACTTGGCTACTCTGGAATATGTTTCTCTTTGCAGTATTCTCGTGTCGGTTTTTAGTGTTAAATGAGTAAAATTTGAAACGATAACATATCAAAGTTTTGCTATTTCTAGCCTTACAAAGCGTCAAAAACCATTACTAAAAAGGCCGCGAAAAACGCTGAATTGGCAAGGAAAAGTTAAATTTTAACCGTGGGCACACACCACTTATTATTCTTTACTGGAACGTTTGATGGACTATCAGATGGCTTTGAGATTATTTTCGACACGGACTTCACGAAGTATTTAACGCATGCCGGGTGTTTCGCCTAAGGTTTCGAAATGTTTTACAACAGGCTTCATGGTTTAGAAGAGCTTTTTTTCAAAATAAAGCTAAGACGTTCTAACTAGTAGTCTGGTCACCTAATTGAAATAATTAATTTTTAACTTACTGTTATTCTCATTATTTATTGAGAGGTGTGTTGCACACTGTAAGTAATCTGCATATCACATTTTGAATTTCGAATACGCATTTATCTTCAGCGCTGTGGCCGAGCAAATTTTGCATACATCACGCCAAAATACATACGCTTTTGAAAACCTTGCAGGCAAAGCAACTCCTCCAGTACTCGAAAACTCCTCTAAATAGTAAAATTTATTCGGCCATAGCGCAAAGGGTTACTGCGTTTTCGTAATTCTAAAAATAAATGGATGTTACTTACAATGACCTATACGCCCGTCAATAAAAAAAAAGAGTAACAATAATAGCTAAAAAGTAGACTATTCAGTATTACCTAACCACCTTCTGGTTAGCAAACATTAGCTGTATCCTGATGCGCTATACCACTGACAGCGCTATGTCGAAAAAACGTTCTTCTAACCAAGGAAAACTCTTTTTAAGTGCCGAACGTATTTGACTGAAACAACCTGTATAGCAACAAAGCAAGTGTTGTGGGTGCCGCTTTCGCGTTACAGCTTACAGGGAGGGCACCTGTATGCAGGAGAAAAAACAGTACAGGTGCGTATGGTACATATGCACTACCATCGCATGTACAGCAGCAATACACGTTTTCTTGGTTGCATTGATGCACGCGGAAGCTCGAGTGCAAAGAAAAAAAGGCAGGAAGATTAAAGAAACAACTTCGATTCGATGGCTTCCGTAGCTGCGTGAATAGAGTTGTCGGAAAATAAAGAGCGGAAATGAAAGGTAAAAAAAAAAAGACCGCTCTCAGCTCAAGCAATCTACTGAGCTACAATGTCGCGGCTGGGCAATCAGGCCCTGCTCCTTGCGTGCACGGAAACCCAAATTTCTTTATTTTTTCACCGGTTGTGGAAGAGGCCATTTTGTCGGGGCGGTTCTCCTGACATGGGACGACACTGCAGCCAGGTATATGCAGTCAGCTAGAAGACTTATTTCAGAGACCAATACAAAGCTGCGCCGTAGGCTAGAAGCCTTATACCGAATACACTCGCAGTGAACTGTTATATTTGATCAAGTTCTCGGGACATTCTTCTTAATGGAAATAGAAATGTACGTAAGTGTGGTTGGCAACTCACAAACTGAATTGTTAAATGGCTAATTAAAAATTTATTTCACTCGATATGAAAGGCATACAACCATCAAGCATTAGGACTGGCATTTTGGAAGCTGTACTGCAGATGACAGCATTTTCCTAACTTTATTAGAAGGCACCCGAAAATCTTGGTTGTAGCGAGTAGTAGTAAAAAAAAAAATTTCTAGCCGAAATGGTTGCACAGGAAAATGGCTTAAAACGAATATTAAGCGAAACACGCCACCGCACTAATTTAAAAGAAAAGCTTTGGAACGTTCGCGGGCCTTTCTTTCCGACCTATTAGATATGCCAATATCAATAAATGCTAATCACGCGTGTATTGATGTGATATGAAACTTTAAAAAATACTCCCTTAGTCTGTGCGGTCGATAAACCTTTTGCTGTTTTCAAAGTAGGTGTCCTGTAGACATTTAATAAGCACAAGACATTTTGTTTTTAATTCACTGCAGAAACAACGAAATTCATTTTTGCGGGAGGGTGGGCTGTTCCCTTTTATCCTAAAGCTACCTGTACGAAGTTGACCATTATACGCTACACTATAAAGAGAACGGAGTAAAAAAAAAGAAATGAGCTTTACTATAGCACACTGTCTTTTATTAAGGAGAGTGCATTGGAGGGCAGCTTACTCTATTTTGACTCCCATATAGGCGTATTCGTGTTTTTAGTGTATATAGTGAAATGCCAAGTAAGGACAGAAAAAAAGGAAAAACAAGAATGTGTCAACAACAGAACAAGTCAATGAATTTGTAATTCTTTACAGATGAAAAAAAAGGTTCACACACGGGCCTGATTATTTACATTTATTTAAACCGCGCTTTAAAATAAAGCAAACCGCTGCAGCGTCCCTTCGTGACGTTCAACAACCGACTCGGAAATTCCCATTTAATTGAAGGCAGGTACTATCGCGCTCAATATGACCTGCAACACACGAGCGTGTGGCCGCGGCGCTTAATAATAATAATTGGTTTTTAGGGAAAGGAAATGGCGCAGTACCTGTCTCATATATCGTTGGACACCTGAACCGCGCCGTAAGGAAAAGGAGAAGGGAGGGAGTGAAAGAAGAAAGGAAGAAGGAGGTGCCGTAGTGGAGGGCAGTTCCGAACGCACGGTGGTGCCAGCAAGTGGCATGTTTGAAAACAAAGTGGAAAGGATTCTGGTGTTCCACCAGTCAGCTGCATCCCCCGCGCCGTCTGCTCTACACAATCTGGGATAAACCGCGACATGAGCCTTGCATTGTCACACAAACGTCGCCCCGTTAGCGTTGGTGATGCAATAAAGACCACAAAGCACAAGGGAGAAGGGTCACTGCTGGAACAGCAAAATCCTTTCCCTTTCGTTTTCAAGCTCGCCGGTTGCCGGCCCTACCATGCTTTATAAGCGATCCGGCGACGGTGCCGGGCGTTGCAAGTCATATTGAGCGCCGTAGTACATAGCGTGCGCACACCTCGTAAATAATTTCTGTGGCTATCGGGCGGAAATATCGCCTGTCTGCGTTGGGGCATGACTATAGCATTTGCGGCTTGTGTTCACAAGCAGCTGCGGCGGCAGCAATCAGGCGAGTGCGAGCTAGCAGGCGTGAAATGGCGGCTTTGTTCGGAGGCGCGACAAGGCCGGAAGAACGCCGATAACCAAAACTGCGGCATCTTTATCGCAGAGAAGAAATTTGTTTTGTTTTCGTGTTTTTTAATCGCAAAAAAAAAACGCGCTACGCGTTAGGCACGCCTCGCCACATTGAATTTACTGTTCCTTTCGGGCCGCTTCCCGCCGCGCCGAACAAAAGGACTGGAGAATTCGGGGTGTGGTTTTCTAGTAAACAGTGAGCAAAGTTGCGGGGTCTTTTGTGTGAAGCAAAATAAAACAATAATTTTAGCGCTTTTGTTTTTTCCACGCACCATTTCCATGGGGCCTCGAAGACAATCGGGTGGAAAAAAAAACAGGTGTTGCCCGTGATGGTGTATTTCTTGCTAACGAGAAAACTAACAGTCAATGAAGGCAAAGAACAGAGGTTTGAAAGCAACGTGGCACCAAGCAGCATGTGACATATGCTTGAATTCCTGGCTGACATCCCAGGACAACAATTTAAAGGTATCGAGATCACATTTAAGCGGCCACTGCAAGTATGAATTTGCTGTGATCATGAATAACTATACTGTAACACTAGAGAACTGCCAAAAAATCCTGAAAGGGAGTCCTGAAGATGCTGTTCCATTATTTATTTGTCAATTATTACTTTTTTTTGCAATTTACTGTCACTGGTGCAGCGAGTACGGAGCTCACGCAGATGCCGGGGTCTGCGCACTAGTAAAATAAAGACCTTACGTGTTATCCCATATTCCATTTTTAGTAGTTTTAATATCTCGCAGTAACGAAGCTGATCGATTTTTACGCCTGGATACGCTCTGTGCTGGCCAAGAAACACGTCGTTTTCTAGTACAGGCGGGATCGCGCTATTGATTGGTTTATGAGGGTTTAACGTCCCAAAGTGACTCAGGCTATGAGGGACGCCGTAGTGAAGGGCTACGGATAATTTCGACCACCTGGGGTTCTTTAACGTGCACTGACATCGCACTGTACACGGGCCCCTAGAATTCTGCCTCCATCGAAATTCGACCGCCGCGGCCGGGATCGAACCCGCGTCTTTCGGGTCATCAGCCGAGCGCCATAACCACTGAGCCACGGTGGCGGCGCGCTATTGGTAGCTTGGTCGATGCTGTAGCTTGCATAGCGGCCCCGCTAGCTATCTCTTACAGTAGCTAATTGAACGCAACCGTGAAACTCGCTGCTCACGTTATAAATTATGCGAGCATGCAAAAATGGCTTTACTATTGTCTTTCACGGCTTTTCCATATTCACTTCCCAATACCTTTTATGGGTTCTGCATGCACGAGGCATCTGACGTGTGAGCTGACTAGAGATAATGCAGACTTTAATAAACAGTAAATTGTCGGAGAAAGCTTATTGACAGTCATGTTGCCTGTGGACAAAAATTACACCACTTTCTCATTTCTGTTGGCATATTTTGTCTCCTGAATGCACCCTTCTGCTTAGCATCTCTCTGCCCACCCCCAGCATATGCTAGCCTACTCTTTGAAGGGATATCGGTAAACAAACAAAAATAGAACAAAACATAATAAAGCAATGCACCCGGGAGCAGGGGCCCTGAGCTGTTTTTTGCTCTGTCGCCTGTCTCTAGTTCCACCTTTACTGATGATCACATTATAAAACTGGTTCGTTATTAGCTGTTTGAAGCTCTAGTGCGAAGGAAAGACCACACGGTGCATTTCAGCGACCCTATTGTTATTCAAGCGCTCTCTTGTAAACACTCACGGAAGCTCGGGCAACCCAGTGTTGTCGCCGCAGGTACGGCGCGATCAGCAAAACTTCCTCTACTGTGCGCATCAAAGAAACTAATCCGTCCACTGTAAGTTTACCCTGCTTCCGCTGCTGTGTGGTTGTGGACGAGTCCGTAGCCTTTGTCATAGAAACTACCCCTAGGAGAATCGCTATTGAATGTGCGCCCAATAATTACATTTGCCCCGGCACAGCCGTTTGAGAGATAACTTGTTAAGCAGCTTCAGCTATCCCCCGAGAGAGCCGAGTTTCGGCGAACTGTTAGTGGATTTATTGCCATTTTAATCATTTTTAGAATAGTGTCGCTTACATACACTACACAAGAATACTTTGCGGTAACTCACGCTCTATGTATCATAAGCACATTTATTTAACGCACCCATGCGAAAACCCAACTATGGTTTCAGCCGCAGTGCAGACGTCTGGTGTTGAGGATAGAAATCATTTTTATTCAGCAAAACGACACGCCTCGGCAGCCTTTAGAACGGTCTAATCGTCAAATCACCTTTAGAACAATGTCGACAACAATGGGTTCAACAAGTGCCTTGAGCTGCATAGTTTTGGCGGGGAGTGCACGTCCCCTTATGATTGGAGGCAATGTCAATCCATCTTGTTGCCTGACTGCGTCGACATAATTCTTCTTCCCCACACCTGAAAATACAAAATTGGTTGTTGGGGAAAGGAAATGGCGCAGTATCTGTCTCGAATCCCGGCGCACACCTTAACCGCGCCGTAAGGTAAGGTATAAAGGAGGGACTGAAAGAAGAAAGGAAGGAAGAGGCGCGGTATTGGAGGTTCCAGAATAATTTCGACCACCTGGGGATCTTTAACGTGCACTGACATCGCACAGCACACGGGCGCCTTTGCGTTTCGCCTCCATCGAAACGCGGCCGCGCGGTTGGGTTTGAACCCGGGAACTCCGGCTCACTAGCCGAGTGCCCTCACCACTGACCCACAGCGGCGGGTCCACACCCGTATTCCACTCGTCTTTTCTGTTGTCTGCGTGTCAATATAAAGCTCTATGGTGACGCATTCATGGCGAGCCACGCACGCCTAGACCGGGAACGCTCTTGCTATGACGTCCCTGTCGTAGCTGGGAGCGATAAAAATAGTCCGGTAGAGTTTGCGCTCGTCTGAAAACACGCATGACAGCTTAGATGGATAGCCTCGACTCGGACCAGCTTATGACACGCAGCCACAGACAAGAACCAGGGCCTGGGGCACCACTTTAAGTTAGCTCGCTCTTGTCTGGATACTAGATTTTGCTTGGACTAACCAGCACCGCTCACCATTTCTGGCTACGAAAGTCATGCGTTCTGCCGTTAGAATTAAGGTAGATTATTAAATATCTCAGTGCTTTGTGAAAGATCGAATACAGATACTTTTCTAGACTGCCATAGATTCTGGTTATGCCTTGAGTTTGTGCCTACGCGTGAACATCGCCAGCGAAATTGCTGGTAGTTATATTGCAGCAAATATACAGAGGTGAACCCAAAAACATTTTTAAAAAGGTAATGTGCTATACTGCCAGTTCAAGGCTCACTTTTGGCTGTAGGTTTCACAGAATTAGTTTTCCTTCAGTGTTATTATTAACCACTCTGGTTATGCCCGAATATGCTTACCTTTTTTAGTTTTTTAAGTTTCGTATCGAACGTACAATTGGTTCCTGGTGCTCCAAACCTGCTCAAGATGCCTGCGGTGCAGGCGGACGAGTAGAAGAGACACCCGTTCACTGTGAGCCTAATAGGAAGAAAAATGGAGAGTAACTGCAGGGAATACTCCACTTGTCCAGGAGTAAATGCTCTTAAAGAAAGTAAGGTGCGGCTGGGGCGCGTTCTGTGCAGATTGCTACCGATATTAGATCGATAAGCGATAAACTGGTGACGGCGACGGTTTCATCTGATTTCTTCGAGTGAGCTTGAATGCTGGTCTTCGAGGATTGCTAAGGATGACTGCGGTGTAGGCGGTGAACAGAGCGGACACCGGTGCACGCTATAAGCCTAAAAGGTTTATGGGGGGTTTAACGTCCCAAAGCGACTCAGCCTATGAGAGACGCCGTAGTGAAGGGCTCGGAAATTGCGACCACCTGGGGTTCTTTAACGTGCACTGACATCGCACAGTACACGGGCCTCTAGAATTTCGCCTCCATCGAAATTCGACTGCCGCGGCCGGGATCGAACCCGCGTCTTTCGGGCCAGCAGCCGAGCGCCGTAGCCACTCAGCAACCGCCCCGGCTATATAAGCCTAAAAGGGAGAAAATCGGGATGCAACCACAGCGACTAGTCCGGACGCCAGTTAGTGGTTGCCGAGGAGAACAAGCTGTAGGTCAAGCGTGTCGTGGGCATTTAGTTTCTAAAGGGCACTAGATCGATCACCTAGAAACAGATGGTCCCGGAAACGGAGTTTGTCCGCAGAGAACGGAGCGAATTAGGCGCATTTCTTTCTTTTAGTTCTAGAGTACAGCTTTGGGCATCTCGGGACACATAGCATGGCCGCCTGCTCAGTGAAAGCAACAAGCGAAATTCGCTTTTTTCCATCTCTGTTTGCTCGTGGCGTTGGACTACGGGGCGTCTGGCACGGACTTTGCGACAGGTGGCGCTGCCAGAAGACAGAGTGGCACTTCCGTGTTTTAGTTGCCTGCGAGGCGGTGGCTTGCGGGGGGAGCGCGGAAGGCTCCAGTCAGGGTAAACAGGCGTGCAGACAACGTGCACGCCACCCGTTGGACGTGGGACTGTAGCTCCCTTTTCGTTGTTTATTTTTGGCTTTTTTTTTATGCCTCCGGAGAAAGTAATGAAGAATATAAAGTTTAACCTGTGACGACGATGCCCGGAAGGCCGCCCTGGAAACACGCCAATTTTTAGGCATTCCGGGTTCGCGTCCATCAAACGCGCGCTTTATGAAAAACACTGTCGCCTAAATGTGAGGGACGGGAGTCTGGACTGCGTCGCCGGGGTAGGTCGGAAGGTCGGCTGTTGGCTAAGAGGAAGCGGGAGAGCGCTTATCCGGAACTTAATGGAGAAACCACCTGGTTGGGTTATTCCAAACATAACTGCCATTCTACAGGTGTTTTGTACCGGTGCTCTTAAAAATGCCGTATTAATTTTATACGTAAAATTTTCCGGCGCATATAACAGTGTGTTGTATTCATAATCGAACATATCTGCGTCCACTTGTTCGCTAATACCAATCTAATTCTTGGTGTTTGTGGATGAGACGCCATATGGGTGTCTCTAGACAATGCATCACGTTATCACATGATAGTGTTTCCTGCCCTAGATATAGGCCTTTTAAGAGCGCACTGTCGTGGTAGTATGGTAAGGAAAAAAAGGAGGGGGGGTTGGGAAGGGGAGAGGAAATGGTTTTAGTGTATTTATTGATTTTTCTTCTTCATTCAAGTGGTGGACCATAATTCAGGACTTTCTTTTGTGACGTTTCATTACGTTACATAATGAGATACAGTCAATGCGGTGTCCTGCGAACATTGGCGGAAGGGCGTAGTGTTTCTTAAAGCTATACAAGTGACAATGTTAATCCGGGACTTGAATATACAGTACATTTCTCTGCAGTACAGTACAAGGCAATACAAGTATCCATAATTAATTTGAATTCTACAGGAAAAATTAAAGTCGCCTCCAGATAAATTTAGAATTCTCTGATTCAATTCCAGTGCAATTTAAGGCGAAATGTGTCTGCGGAAAAGGGGCTTAATTTAATCTATATATCAATATGGGCATCCGCATTGAAGGGCCTTTGTTTCCTCAGAGAGGTTTATAAATATGTAGTTTAGTTTTTTGAGTTTCCATAAAATAAACATTTAGCAAAAAAGTAAATGACGTACAAAAAAGGCATGGAGAAGGCTTTATTTAAAGCAGGACAAATAACATTAAAACTAAGCAGTTTTTCATGTACAGCATCTACTAGTATACTTTTTACTGTCAAGCCAGGCTTAAGGGGATCACATTTCAAATTCCCCTATTTGTGCGATGCACCTTTTCTGTCTATACTACCTAAATCAGCAGGTTTATTAGAGTAGGTAGACGGGATGTTTGGCCTTGGTAATTGGAATGCATTTTTTCAACATATTATTAGAGGGGAGGTAGGAAAGAGACACGTGCAAGGCAAACACCGAACCTTATCTGATAGCGTAAAGACATGAAGACAAATATATGGACAAGCTCTTGCGGTCTGGAGATTTCAGGCTTCTTGGTGCACGTATATATGCATTTGTGATGATGCCATTAAAGTATCAGTGGAAGTTCAGCGTCAGTCCTCCGTTTATCTTTTTTCCAGCAACCTGTCTAATTTTTCGCTGAAAAAAAATTCATTCATCAGTTTAAAAGTCAGCAAAATTATTTGTATAGGAGAGCAGGAAGGAATACACTGAGAAAAGGCACTGCTGGTATGTCTGTGCTAGGCAGTCATATGTAATGTACGTATACGTGTTTTCCAAAGGAGATCTGTCATCGAATTCGCAGTAAACCAATTAACGAAAGCACTTCAAGATAATACCGTCCAATTACAAATTAGGTCAACATGCTTTGTACACTTCATCGTTCTTCAAAGGGATCGTCCCGGTAGTTCTTGATTACCGACACAGCTTTAGCGTCGTTAATAAGATTTCAATTTGTTGTTATGTGACGCGATTGCATATGTGATTTCGCATTTCTTCATTGGCCGTGCTTGATCAAAAAACAAAAGTTTTATGATATGGTGTACCCGCCGCGGTGGCTCAGTGGTTAGGGCGCTCGACTACTGATCCGGAGTTCCCGAGTTCGAACCCGACCGCGGCGGCTGCGTTTTTATGGAGGAAAAACGCTAAGGCGCCCGTGTACTGTGCGATGTCAGTGCACGTTAAAGATCGCCAGGTGATCGAAATTATTCCTGAGCCCTCCACTACGGCGCCTCTTCTTCCTTTCCTCTTTCACTCCCTCCTTTATCTCTTCCCTTACGGCGCGGTTCAGGTGTCCAACGATATATGAGACAGATACTGCGCCATTTCCTTTCCCCAAAAAACCAATTAAAAAAATGATATGGTGTCGGTTGATCGAGACTTGAGTATGATGCGAATTTTTAGACGCTTCTAAAGTGTCGGCTCTCCTCTTTCGCGTAGAGACAGCGTTGCCTTTACACTGCTTTTTCTGGCAATATAATAAGATTACTCGAAAAAAGTTCGTTTTTAAAGCACGAAAACTGTTCTTGCTACACTGTAGCTCAATTCTTGTATACTTATGACTACTTGCCTCAGTTTGCTGCTATTTGTTTTTTCTTTAGTAAACGTTATGTTCTTAGAGAGAAACTACTTTTCCACTTTCGTGGTCTTTTGTGTGCCATTGCTATGAAAGTGGCTTCTATTGCCGAAAGTGCACGAAAAAAAGGCCTGGTGTACAGAACACTTTAGGAATAAAAAGCGCTAGACGTAAATGTATGCTGTGTGAGGTTTTTTTGTTTCATTGTTAACGGGATTCCTATTGATTTTTTATCGCTGTTTCTTGTGCGAGAAACTTCAGCGAACTCGACAGCGCAACCTGCCAGCCTCTCAGGAATGCACACTTTCGCAGAATTTCTTGCTGCCTGTCTCCTTTATCCTCCCGTCTTCTCGTTATTCACTTTATACTGCGTAAATTTCTTTCGCAGAGATCCGGTGTCCGCCCCCGGAGATACCCAAGAACGCGACCGTGGTGTATGGCGGCAATGACCGCTCGTCGGCCGAGTCCTTCAAGATCGGCTCCACCGTGCAGTATCGCTGCGTGTCGGGCCACATTGTGCAAGGCGAGTCACTCAGGACCTGCCAAGCGACTGGACGCTGGACGGCGGAGGTGCCTCAATGTGTCTGTGAGTATGCGCTACGATTGGGGTGCCTCGACCGGTGCTCAGCTTCGCAGTTTGGGGCGACGACAGCTACGCCATTTAGAGTCACAAGTACGCCATTTTGTGTCACAGGGGCGCCATTTTGAGTCAGAGCAAGCTATTTTAAGCGGCTTCGTATTATCCTGAAAGGGCTAGTTTTCTGAGAGGGCTGTCGGGACACGAGATCGTCTAACGCTACTGTCAGACGTCGAAATACAAGTACAGCAATTTCGGGCAAAAATTTTGAAACTGCTGAATTGCAAGACACATTTACGGTCATACTGAAGGTAATGGTCCATTCTTGTAAAGTGTAGCAAAATCTTTCTTTTAAATAGTTTCCATCGATCGCTTCGAACAGTTAAGACTCCCTTAGGAAATCTATGGGCAAAGCTTTTTATGCTAGCAAAAACGTTTATAGAAAAAAAATTGCCGTCGGGTGATCTGTAGTTATTTTGATTGTTATAGTGAACTCTTGTATTAGAAAAACTGCTCCCATAACTTGTTTTTTGCTCGAAAAGCTTTTTTTTCCCTAATTGCTGGGTATGTTTCGGGCAGAACTTTTGAAGGTTCGTGTTTACACCAGAAGGCTAGCTTTTCAAGCTTAGTGAAACATTATGTCGTCTCCCGACCAAAAAATAATTCTCGCCGGCCCGAATGAAGGATTTTACTAGCACGCATCGTGGCTACAATGTTCTTGCCTTCACCTCTGCTTGGCAACGTATACGCAGAAAGCTGCTTAAGAAAGTTCCGTCCCTGAATGCGACATTGTAAGGTTGTGTGGCGCAGTCTTTGAAAATGCCACAAAGATCTCTTTCGTTTTAAGTTTAGTTCTGTTTTTTGTGCCTCGTACTTTTACACGCGCTGGTAGACTGTGTCGTAGTGTTCAGCTGGGCTTCGCGGACAGAGTTATCTACTTTTAAGCTCTCGAGAAGAAGCGAGATACCCCACTACATATTTTTTTATAAACAAAAAATAATTTACTCGAGTAACCCTTTTTGTGGGGCTAGTTGGCGCTTAATCCTCTTTGGTAAATTTCATTCTCTTCACCGCGTTCTCCTGCCTTTCTTACTTGTGGATGTCTTTGTATTCCGCTAAATTTTACCCAGAAGAAGAAATAAGTTCGCCGGTATTCTCGTTGATGAAATGCACTGATGTCCTGAAAATGGACATTCACAATGGATCGAATGCCATCTCCTCTTACTGCTGTCTGGCAACCTAAACAAACATACGGTAATGATGATATAGAAAAGACAATGATTATTGTGATTATATCGTTTGGAAAGTGCAAGAACAGGCTTAATTGTCAACACGGGAAGGAGGCGACTGAATCGAAGATAAGCCACGACAAAACTCCAACCGAGCTTACTTCTGCGCAACAACATCACAAATTTCGCCTGAAAACAATATTCACGGTTTCAGCAGGACTGCGAAATATGAAATGTAGACTGCTTTGCTCCCCCTGAAAACGCATTCGAAATTCTATCTACACATTGGAACGATCAACCTGAATAATTCATCGTGGCGAAGACGCCGTCGTCTCGCCTCCTGCAGCAGAGTGGGGTTTAGCGTGGCTGTATCGTACGAAATTCGAACAGATATATCAAACATTACCTGCGTCAGACTCGCAAGCCGGTGCTGCCCTCCATTTATTTTAGATGATTGAAGAACAGCCGGTCAGATCAATTGCATGGCTGCGTGAGTGTAAGAAGGTGTGGAGTAAACACCGAACGAGGTGTTGTTTTGGGCCAAAGCAAGTTACTAAAGAGAACAAAAAGGCGAAAAGATTTCCAAAAAAGAGTGGGTTCGATAATAGGGACAAAATAAAGTATTAAAGATTCACAGCTGTTCGAAGTTTTCAGTAGGAAATTTCCTGTATAAGAGGAAAAAAACATGGCTGGTAAGGCTACCAGTTTTTTTAAGCATAGGGGGATCCATTCACCGCCTGGTTTTTCCCATGAGGAGTTTTTCGATGCTTTTCTTCATGTCTAGCGTCCTTCATACATCACCTTTGTGCTGGAGAGTCAGGTGTGCCGAAAACATTATTAAAGCAACCTGCTTTATTCATTCATGTAAGCCCAGAGTAATATTTTCCTGCGGCGTCAGTACCGAGCCCCTTCAGAGCGTGCCCAGCCTTACCTTGCGATTCGGCAACCGCGAACTGAGCCGCTTATACTCGGCCGAATTGCAGTGCATAAGGTCACGCTGGAGCCCATAAAGAAGTATAAAACGGGAAACATACAGGCCTACCAAGGTGCACGCCTAGCCGCTGATGGTTCCGTAGAGAAACAAAGTTTTCCCTACTCTGGACTTGATATGCGCATACTTTTGCGAGGTGGTTTCTCTGTAGGTCTGCTTTGCATGAAAGCCTGCCCATGCTTTGGCGAATTTCGGAAGTCGGTGCGAAATGAATTTAGAATCTCAATAGCGACGACGACGATAGGCAGGAACCAGGGGGTAAATTCCGTGGCGTATAAGTATACCTTTAAGCTTGAACATGTATTCCAATAGCGAAGGCAAGAAAGTGGTGGTGCCGGGGGTGCATTTGCACGAATGCGGGTCGGGGTGCTTCTCCTGGAAGCCATGATGAAATTTATGTTTTGTTTTTGAATACCAAATTCCAACTTGGTATTTGCTCAGAGTTTTTCAGCCGTTTCTCTTATACGCCAACGCGAGCTCCCGTCTTTGCATCTAACAATTGCTCTTTCTGTTCCTGCTAAACCTCCGCAAAAGAAAAGTAGACCGACTCCTGGCGGGAGCTGAGGAGGCCAACTTTGAAGTTCCAGACGAACTATCACACACCTTTATCGGGGCGAAGCAAAAATGAATCATCGGAGCAAAAAAAAAGCGATTTCGAGGCATCACAGGCACAAGCAGAAACATGAACACACACACACCTACAGGTGTACACATACAAGCTAACACACAGCGTTAGAAAGCCTGTCAGATATGCAAGTGCACTTGCAAACAGGAACGGTTGTACGAGATGTGGCTGTTGAATTATGCGCCAGGAATTACTGGGGTACGAGTATCGCCAGCCCGTTTTTATGATGCCGTGAGAGTTTCTTTTCCATTAGGGTATCACTTCGGGCCACTGGGTGAAGCATAATAAGGATTGCACAGAGTGCGAGGAAAGTCGGCTACTTCGACAAGTTACGCGAGTATTTTGATACGATGTATTTTGGTACGATGTAGCCAATTTGTGTACGATGTACACAGAGTATTTTGGTACGATGTAGCCAAATTTAGTGGAGCCACAGCAGCGAGGGTAAAAGAGTTTTCAAAATTCGAAAAATCGATACGGCGATTACTAAAGGCCGGCTACAAATCTCTAATTGCAATCAGGTGCCTATCGGCAATAGTCAGAAAGTTAACTATTAGAATTTAGTTAACCACTTTGCTAATTACCATGATTAGCTTGTTTTTTGATGTCCGCCAACACTGGTATGACTATGTGGCAGAAAGTTCCTCTTTACCTTGAAAACCTATTTTTAAAATTAGTAATCACACTGTCTGAAACACTCTGTATATGGTATGGTGCATATATTATGCGTGACGGCCACTGTAGAATACCACCTCATTCATCAACATCTAAGATGGCGATATCTTCTAAGATTTTAAAGTTCGAGTTGCGCTTTGCAATAAAAAATGAGATAAACATTGCGTGATCGTGGAAGGATGTATTAGCATAACGATGAGGTAGAGCCTTCGTCAAAAGTCTTCAAGCCAAAGGCTTTGCAGTTCACCCGCATGACAGAGCTATTACGGCATTATTAAAGACTGAATGACCTTGAAATGCTAGCAGAAGGTTTCTCCTTGCGTTAGAGAGGCTTCCTGCTTGACTTGTATTTTGAATGATCCGCTACACGGAGCTTTCTATGAACAATCATTTCGCTGGAGCTGAACGCTGTGCCCTAATGCTTTTGTTGAAGACTGTACCTATTAACCGTTCAATGATTCGGCCTCCACCAATACATTAAAAGAAGTGCCAATATTAAGGTACATAGACAAAGAGTGGAAATTCACGCTTATTTCGATACACGTACCTCTCATGCCGATATGTCGCAAAGTACGCACATCGGAAAAGACCCATAGTACGAATGCTTCTTCCAGCCTCCTCGCTAGAATATACAAGATGGGATCCTCGCGCTCGAGCAAACATGTTGGAGCGTAGCCTCTACGTACACACGCATTTACGCGCCAATTAATGCTTTCAACAGCCCTCGTAATTTTCGCGACAAGTTTTCGAAGTGTGTACAGCGCAAACACGATGGCAAAACAGCGTTGCTTGGCGACGGGCCTAAAAGGATACGACATAAGCTCCGCTTTCCATCGTGTTTACAATTCCCGGACTAGCCCAACTCGGAACTGTTATTAGCCATATAATGTACAGCCTTTTTAAGAAGTTTAGAGCCCAGGGGCTTTGTTTCTAAGCCTTGTATTGGGACTCCTGCAGCATTCATAGAAGTCCTACTTATTGGAGGAGGTAGGACCAGAAATCTTCTTCAGAAAATGTGGAGCGCTGAGGATGCATTACGAACCCCACAGTGTGTCTCCGAAGCAAACAAGCTGGGCTACAAACTTTCGACAAAGACTACATGAGCGCCGGTTAATTGCACACAGTATCGGAGAATTTCGTCCTCAGGGTAACTGAAGCTTCTTCCGACATTCTTGCCAGGCAGTTTGGACATAAATATCTTACGGTAAGCTGTTCGCAAGTAACACCGAAATTCCCTCCGGTAGTCCAGGCGCACCAAACCCTCTATTAAACTTATTTAAGTACTAAACTTTTTATGCAAGTTTCTTAAAATTGTCTTGAATGCTTCCTGCCGCCCCTCCCTACGCACGCTTATATCTATGAGCCTTGATCCCTGGTTTCAACTTGTCTCGCAGGATCGTTTCATCCCCTTTCGGGTCTGAACCTCACGGTTACGGTTCGCATATTGGCTAACGCTCGCAGGTGCCTCATTAGATGCACGCGCGCGTCAGCACCCATGCGCCTCTGCCTGTGGCTCCCTATATGATCGATCTAGCCGCCCAAAGACGCCCGTCCTACGCGAAAATTTTTGCTTCACTGCGGGTCTCCGAAGCCCAGCGCCCCAAGACCGCGAAAACTGGGAGCGCGCGCTGTTAGCGTACTGTGAAGTCTCCTCCCCTGTCGAAAACAGAAAATTTTCTGCCGTCACAACAGATTCTCTGATATTTTTGCACATGAACTTCTGATAACAAGTGATGTTTTTGTAGTAGGAATACAAGTATTTTTAGTTGCTGCCGAAAAGTAAAAAAAAATGAAAATTGTGTTTTCGAGAAAGGAAATGGCGCAGTAGCTGTCTCACATATCGGCGGACGCCTGAACCGCGCCGTAAGGGAAGGGATAAAGGAGGTAGGGAAAAAAGAAAGGAAGAAAGAGGTGCCGTAGTGGAGGGCTCCGGAATAATTTCGACCACCGGGGGATATTTGACGTGCACTGACATCGCAGAGCACACGGGTGCCTATGCGTTTCGCCTCCATCGAAACGCAGCCGCCGCGGTCGGGTTCGAGCCCGGGAACTCCGGATCAGTAGCCGAGCGCCCTAACCACTGAGCAACCGCGGCGGGTACGGAATAGTACCGCAGAAGAAGAAATGAAGGAAACACTTAAACTCCGCCTTTAGGGTATGACGCGATGACGTAATGGGTCAATTGCCATGTATGCACAAGGTCATTCTCTACTTTACATTCACTGATCCGTGGGAGTTTTCATACCCCTGCTGGCGCAGTGGTGCAGTGGTTAAGCGATGCGCAACCGCCCTGCCATTGCAAGTGCTCCCAGCGGTGGGCCTTGTGTGACTCTGGTTGCGCTTTCCGAGCAACCAACTATTAACCTAACCACCACCCGTCACGGTGGGCAGTTTGCTCATTATCCGATAGGCAGGTTGTGTTGGTGCCGCAAGGTCACGTGACCTAGGTGGCCCACCTACCTCCTAGGTTGCTCTCTGGGCACCACCTGCCAGAGTTATGATCGTGACTTATCGCTCACAACGCCGACGCCGGATTTTCAGGGTAACGGGGCCTTTAACGCTAGCGCGTTAAAACTTCTGGTTTTGTTTAGTTTATGGGGGTTTAACGTCCCTAATCGACTGAGGCTGTGAAGAACGCCGTAGTGAAGGGCTCCGGAAATTTCGACCACCTGGGGTTCTTTAACGTGCACTGACATCGCACAGTACACGGGCCTCTAGAATTTAGCCTCCATCGAAATTCGACCACCCCGGCCGGGGTCAAGCCCGCATCTTTCGGGTCGGCAGCCAAGCGCCATGACCACTGAGCCACCGCGGCGGTAAAACTGGTTCTACAGAAAAATACTATAAAACATCAGAACAATTCGTCATTACGACAAAATTGAAGGGACACTTGAGTTCCGCCTTAAGGGCATGACGTGACAGCGCTAATATTTGTTTCCTTCTTTCTCTCTTAATTAGTGCGTATTTCAAATCACACATCCTCATCAGCATACATACGTAGGCGTACTACACCATTTTAAACATTAAAAGGCACACAAGGCCTCCCGTTAACAACGTTCTTGAATGTCCTCGGGGCAGCGCTTCTGATTAGCAGCCTAGAAGTCATGGGTTCGACTTAAAGTAATTACTTCAGTTTTTATTTCCAGCGTAATTATTAGATTTTACATTCTTATATGTCATAATGACCTGTCAGTCACGCTACAACCTCATGGTCATAATTTAACGCGACTTTCGAATATATTTATTCCACAGCTCTGTGTGTTACTTGTGACAACGCGCATGGATTTCCTTCCGAGCATCCGCTTTAACACTCGCGGTAAAAGAACAAATCGTCTCGTATCTTTGACAAGTTTCTGTCAAAGGTTCTGTCAGCTAGGCTTCTTCGTGCTTGCTTCATCTTTGTGCGCGCGGATAGAACGGGAAATAGGTAGATAAAGAGGAGGAGGGAAAGGCAGGGATGTTAACCAGAAAGGGGTTCCGGTTGGCTACCCTGCACTGGGGAAGAGGAATTAGGCGACTAAAAGGAGGAAGAGAAAAGGGGGAAAAGGCATAACACACACACATGCACAACGCTGTCACAATTTGTCACTCAGTCCAGTGGCTCTCAAGTAGGCAAAGAGTGCCTTGTATGCCTTGAGGGCAGTCGACTGCTGTGGCCACGGACCGAGGATCTTTTGCTCTGTTAATGGGCGAGGATCGAGGCGGTCCAGGGCACAACACGGTGTATGTCTTGCACTCGCAAATGCAGGGCACTCACAGAGAAGATGAGGGATGGTCTCCTCACAACCACAGTTTTCACAGGCAGGGCGGGAAATGATATTGCAAAACGAAGGGGGTAACAGACAGGAGAAACGGTATTGGCGCAAAAAAACAGCCGACTGTAATTTAAACGGGGATACAAAAAAATAAACCAGGAAGAAAGAAACTTGTCTTACCACTTTGAAATTGGACACCCTGAGCCTCTGTTCTCGACCCCTTGATTAGGGAGGGCTAATTTGCATTTTTATAATAATGCCGAGGATCGAAGCGGCCTGTCATGAACGTTTCAGGAAGCCGTGGTTATAGGTTAAGAAAAAGCCAAGAAACCAAGGTAAAAGTTACGAAACATCTGAATTTGCAATTTGCATCGACTAAATTTTTTTTTGTTGCCGCGCCAGCTTCCTTGTTAACTTTTGATAAATGGAAGTCGCTGTCGTTTAATAGTTTGCGCCAAGATACCGAACAAAGAATACCTGTCGAGGAAAATAGTTTAACTTGTTGTCACAAGTCGACGACAGGTCTGTTTTAATAGCAACAAGAAAACACGTTGATATATCGCAATCAAACAGCGATATATTTCTTTAGTCATTGAGAAAGGGCGGAAATATAGTACTAAATCACCTAGGTTTTAAGCTTTCCTGATTAGGAATATACAATTTCTTTTTTTCAATACCTCGATTCTAGTTAAGTTTTGTTGATTGAGAAGTAGTGAAGATTTAAGATTAGGCGAAGGGTGCAAAGCTAGCACATGAGATGAAAGTGCCACCGGACAGCGCTGAAAATTTTCAGTTTTCCTGTCTTCTTACCCTTAGCTGTACAAGTAGAAAATTAATGGACAGCAATATGTGGCATATTGGCCAATGTCAGGGCATACCCAATTCATGAAATAGAAAAGTTTGTTTCTTGTTTTCTCTGCACATTCTTCCACTTTGAAAGCTACTCAGATCAGGGCAGCTTAGGCTTTTTTTTTTTTGGCTAAGCATCCACTTCTGCTCATCTACTCCAAAATGTGCGTCCTGGTGTCAGCGACCACCATCGCTACAGAAAAATAAACATCGAAGCCTGGGCTGTCGCTGGGCTTCGTAGCACTAGACGACACGCTTGCGATCAAGAAAAAAGGACTTGGTTTAGAAAAGTATACCTATCGAAAAACGTAAAAGAGAATTTTTGATGCCGCAACAAATTTTCATGTACTATATTGGCCAACGGACAACAGAAATTCTTGTAGTAACAACAGGATTTTCTGTCGCATTGCCGGCTGTCAACGACAGAGCGAATTCTGTCGTGACAAGAGACAACTTCGCAATACTACTGAAAACTCTCTCGTAACAACAGGACGAGAAATTATTTTGTCTTAATTTGGTACCCCATGTGGCGTATTTTGCGACTGGGTACTTCTTAAAAAAATCGAAAATGAACCTTGGAGAGATCAATATACGCTTGTCTTTCTAATGCACATGGGAGCCCCGACAAAGAATCGAGTGGCATTTTAGAAAATAAAATTGCAATAAAAATATTGGTATTCGCATGCAAAAAAGGAAATGATGCCGGAAGTATTGGGAATAGCAAGGCTGACACGCACTTTGCTCATCACTGGTGCTGCCATTACCTCTAGCCGGCGTTCTTGGTGTGTGTCAAAATGTTTAACCACATGCATTAGCCAAAACATTCCCTTCCTTGATTTGGCGACCAAAAATATCAGCATTGTTGATGAACTAAATGCATGTGCATTTTGCACCAAGCCACATTCGGGTGAGAAACGCATAGCAGGGTAAAACAAGAAAAGGGACAATTACATAACTCTAAGAGATGAATTTTTAACAAGAGACAGAACGAATTTGTGCCGGTCGAGGACAGTTGCTTATATCGAATATAGAGGGTTGCTTTTCCCTGTCTTTTTTGGTGTTGCCCTGTGGTGAGAAGCTAGCACGAGCTTTTTACACTGAACCGACCCTGAAGCTCCTCCTATCGGCCTCTGAATAAAATATATTATTTTTCCTTGCAATAATAATAATTGGTTTTTGGAGAAAGGATATGGCGCAGCATATCTCTCTCATATATCGTTGGACACCTGAACCGCGCCGTAAGGGAAGGTATAAAGGAGGGAGTGAATAATAATAATAATTGGTTTTTTGGGGAAAGGAAATGGCGCAGTATCTGTCTCATATCTTTGGACACCTGAACCGCGCCGTAAGGGAAGGGATAAAGGAGGGAGTGAAAGAAGAAAGGAAGAATAGGTGCCGTAGTGGAGGGCTCCGGCGTAGGGAGTGAATACAATATCTTATTTTTGCTTGCAAGCGGGCGCCCCGCCGCGGTGGCTCAGTGGTTAGGGCGCTCGACTACTGATCCGGAGTTCCCGGGTTCGAACCCGACCGCAGCGGCTCCGTTTTTATGGAGGAAGAACGCTAAGGCGCCCGTGTGCTGTGCGATGTCAGTGCACGTTAAAGATCCCCAGGTGGTCTAAATTATTCCGGAGCCCTCCACTACGGCACCTCTTCTTTCTTTCTTCTTTCACTCCCTCCTTTATCCCTTCCCTTATGGCGCGGTTCAGGTGTCCAACGATATACGAGACAGATACTGCGCCATTTCCTTTCCCCCAAAAACCAATTATTATAATTATTAATATTGCAAGCGGTTAAAATTTTTCTACGCATCACATTCAGTCATTCGCCACGTTGCTTAAAATTTTCCGCGAATCATAGAACTTCGCGGCATCGCTTACAGCGCTTCGAGCGAGCAATCAATTCGTCACTCATTCCCTTCAAGCACGCGACATAGCAGTCACGGAAATGAAAGGTCGTGAAGCTCGGAACGAATCGAACACAGCTGGGTGCAACGTGCGGTGGCATGCCTTCGTTTCGCGCTGCGTGCAGAACACCGCATCAGCTTTGCGACGCCTTCGTAGCCTGCAGATAAAATGGGGCGTGCGCTGTCGATAAGGTAGTCCGCGTATACAGTCGACTAGCGCACGCAATCAATACAGACTAAGATGGCTGAAGGGCCCACTTGTCCTCGAGGCGTGCGGCGAAGCGAAGAAGCGATCAATTACTGCGGAAAGACAATGCGCCGGAAAAAATCAATGGCGCACAAACTGAGTCTCTGGATTAGCTGCACGTGCAGGCCTATGCTCTGCTTTTTTTTTGTCATTACGATGTCTGTTCCGAACTATTCCTGGTGTGTCGTACAATGACCCCGGCGCGTCAGAGACAGAAACAGATCTCTAATGCTCGCGAATCTATTGCCATTAATGGGGAACGCATTAATGCGCCGTTAGCGAGGCACCTTGCAGCGAACGATATTGCTACGCACTCCAAAGTTATCCAGGAAGTTAGGGCTTGCATTGGGCGTCTTTAGTTCCGCGCGAAGCTTCGATTTGCGGCTAATAGTTGCGATGTGGGCAGGCTTCCCGGCGTCGTTAGGAAAAGGCCGTATCGAAACGAGCGCCTGATATAAAAGCAAACAAAAAGGCCCACAGAGACAGCACATGGATGGTTTGACTTGGAAAGATGATATAGCAATTATGTCATAAGTTGAAGCCTTTGCGCAAACATTCCAAAAGCCGATTAGCCATCCGGCTGCTCTGACTGGCAATCCTGTTCGACAAGTCAGCCGATTCATTGGATCGCTTGCATGACCCAGATATTTAAAACTTTCTTTGGTAAGGGGAAGCTTTTTTGTAAAGAGGACGCCTGCCCTTTCTTCTGTGAGTATTATTATCATGCTTTAATTGTACTGTTATTCGTTCGTTAAGTTCAGCAATTAGCAAATAAGCCCTCCATGGAATTTTGATCTGTCGTTCCCGGCACGCGCTCATGAAATTGTAAAAGAAATACATTGTGGGTGCTTTCTATAATTATTTAAAAACTAATACCTGGCTTTTCGTTCACTAGCTAATGAGATGAAAAGTGGTTATGCACTAATGAGTGCGACATGAAAATTTAACAGCCGACCACTTGGTACACTACTATTATAGGCACTCTGAACAAAGAAAATAGAAACACAACGTCAAAGTGACAAATAAAGTCGCGGCATCTCTCGGCATCATTTCACAATATACTCGCCTTTCTGAGCGCCTACAGCGAGCAGGTATTTGGTATGATGCATGAGGAATAAGCGGATTAAACCCATTCAGTCACGATGCCGTGCATAGTAGCGTATCGTTACGGTACTGTAACGTCCTATCTTTTTCCTTTCCCTGCCCCCTTTCCCTGCTCCCTTTCCGTAGCCTTCATCACTCTTCCAACAGCGTTGCTGAATCATTCACTTTTTAACAGGGATGTGTTCACTTTTTGTGCCGTTACTTTTTTCACAATCCCTTCCTGCTTTCCCCGGAAGATCGGAAAGTACTGCGGCTTGGCCCGGAAAGCTATCTTGCATAGTGTGCGAGGGCATCATAGTAACGAAAAATTTGGAGGACCCTTAAGCTTCACCTTTAAGAGCAGGACGAGACAGCGTGTTGCAGCATTGCCAAGGAATCCACGGATCGCCACCGTCCTTCGGTGCGACTCCTTGCCCGGACAATTTAAGGAAAGGAAACATATCTTGGTGGACACCCGAACCGCGCCGTAAGGCGGTGGTAGTGGTGGTAATAATAATAATAATAATTGGTTTTCGGGGAAAGGAAATGACGCAGTATCTGTTCATATCTTTGGACACCTGAACCGCGCCGTAAGGGAAGGGATAAAGGAGGGAGTGAAAGAAGAAAGGAAGAATAGGTGCCGTAGTGGAGGGCTCCGTAATAATTTCGACCACCTGGGGATCTTTAACGTGCACTGACATCGCACAGCACACGGGCGCCTTAGCGTTTTTCATCCATAAAAACGCAGCCGCCGCGGTCGGGTTCGAGCCCGGGAACTCCGGATCAGGAGTCGAGCGCCCTAACCACTGAGCCACCACGGCGGGGCAATGTGGTGGTAGTGGTTTTATTAAAAATAGTAGTAAAAAGGAAGGAAAAGATTTTTGCTAGCCCCGGCGTCTGCCATCGATACTGAAGCACCTGAGCTGGGGCAGCGGAAATAAAGGATAGCAGGCAGAATGGAGAAATGAAATGAAAGAGGTGAGGGGACGCCGTAAGGCAAAGAAAATTAAAATAAATGTTTTTAAGGAAAGGAAAGGACGCCTGTCTCACATATATCGGTGGACACCCGAACCTGGCCGTAATTGAAGGCAACGCATCCTTTATAAAACTAAAAGAGGCGCTGGGGGAGGAATTTGAACTGAAAATTGATTTTAAGGAAAGGAAATGACGCCTGCCTCACGATTCACGCTGGAACATCACCGTAAGGGAAGGAAAAGGCCTTCGCTTACGGCGTTGTGTAGGTGTCTACCGGGATGCGCAATTTTTCGCTTTTCGCTCACTGCACCCGCCGCGGTGGCTCAGTGGTTAGGGCGCTCGACTACTGATCCGGAGTTCCCGGGTTCGAACCCGACCGCGGCGGCTGCGTTTTTATGGAGGAAAAACGCTAAGGCGCCTGTGTGCTGTGCGATGTCAGTGCACGTTAAAGATCCCCAGGTGGTCGAAATTATTCCGGAGCCCTCCACTACGGCACCTCCTCTTCCTTTCTTCTTTCATTCCCTCCTTTATCCCTTCCCTTACGGCGCGGTTCAGGTGTCCAACGATATATGAGACAGATACTGCACCATTTCCTTTCCTCAAAAAAACAATTATTATTCGCTCACTGCCAAAGACGCCGACGGCACTGGATTTTCTGCGACACGAGCTTCTTAACGCTGTCGCGTTGTTACAAATTGTGAATGTGGCAGAAAAACTGCAAAAGACACGTAACGGAGGGGATGGACAACACCGCCTTGTGTTTCGTGCCGTCCCCTTCCCTCCGTCCTGTGTCTTGTGCGGTCTTTCGTCCTTACTATAAGTTACCAATTCGGCTACAACTATGCCCTCCTATGTTGATGCGGCCATGCATCCAAGCAACTAAACACAACACCGTAAAAAGCCGCCGCGGTAGCTAAGTGGTTATGGTGTTCGGCTGCTGACCCCAACGACGCGCGTTCGATCCCGGCCGCGGCGGTCTAATTTCGATGGAGGTGAAATTCCAGAGGCCCGTTTACTGTGCGATGCCAGTGTACGCTAAATATTCTCAGGTGGTCGAAATTTCCGGAGCCCTTCACTACAGTGTCCTTCATAGCCCGAGTCGCTTACGTTAAACAGCCATAAACCATAAACAACACCCTAAAATCCGTACGAACGCAGCCACCCAGAGAACTGAAATGAACTGCAACTCGGTACCATCACCGGGGATCGAATTATTTCTATTGCTTCTCTTGGTAAGTACCTCGCCGACGTGCTGGGTAAGAGATGGCAATGCCCTAGGAAGGCGCATCCGTCCTTGTGATTTTAAATTCGTTCTTTCTTTCTCGCACCTTCAAATTGCCCCTTGGGGTAGGGATTACCCTCAGACTTCACGCACAGATCTTGAGGACCCATACCTGCACCTCTCGCAAACCCTATCAACACACTACTCGTACTCCATAGTATATATACTTCTGCACGAGTTCAGTTTTGAATGTCTCTTGGCTGACTCTTCTCTGGCCTCCTTTCTCTAAACGCGCAGACGTGGAGTGCACCTTTCCTCTGCCCATCGGCAACGGCCATTGGCTCTTGTCCACCAATTCGACGCACTACGGGGCCACGGTGGAGTACGAGTGTGACAAGAACTACCACCTGGACGGGGCACCACGGAGACTTTGCCTCGAGAACGGGACCTGGAGTGGACCCGAGCCCCTTTGCCTAGGTAACAGAAGTCTCAGAAATGCCAACAGCATGAGGGAATTATGTAAGGCTAGACTAAAGGAAAATACTGACTTCGCCCAGTGGTTTGAATAAAAACTGTCACGTTGAAATCGGCTGCACAGGACACTAGAATTGTATGTGGTATTCCAATGAAATGAACCAGTGATCTGCAGCTGTGTATTCAGCGACGGCCTACATTACCTGATTTAAAGGTTCCGTTCGTGGTTCCTGTTATGACAGTTGATTAAAAAAATGACTGAGGGTTTAGTTCTCCAAACTTTAGCCTTTACATATAGTGTTTATATTGATTTTTGTCATTACAGTGTAAAGCGAATGCTCGGAAATTTGTTTTCCATGCACGATGATAAAAATATAATATTCGCGCTTAGTTCTTTATCGCTTAGTTATTTCTGAATTCCTACAGCAACTTCTCGAATACTTGTGACGTGCTCAACTGAACGCTGTACTTACACCGGAAAGTGAAATCAAACTTGTCTCTCAGCGTTATGATGCGTGCGACGGGAACCAAGCAGAGCCTCCCAAAATATACGCAGAATGAAAGTTTTTAATAAGAGTGGAGGTGGACGTTGTAAAAGGTTATGACCCTGTTGACTCCTGATGTGGACTTTTCATGTGTTTCTGATTCTTTATGTTTGGTTTGCTCATTTTTTAAGCAAATAGGAGAGACATAAAGATCGACGTATGAACAGTACATCGTGTTTCACATGATGTAGGCTTCATGTGGTGTCAATTATATTTCGACAACGGCTGTCGGTTAGTTAAATGACTGCTTAGAAATCTAGCACAAGTATACAATTCCCTTAAAGTTATATGTTTACCATCCACTTTAGTTATGAGTATCTTTGCCAGCCCCTTTAGTTCGCAGTTATATCAAATCAAAGATTACACTTCTCAGACAGCTTCCGCGCCTTTGCAACATAGACAAGTTTGTAAGCTGCTGCAGTAAAAAGGAACATATTTTGCTTATCGGGCAACGAGCAACATGACCAAATCGTAAACCACTAAAGGAGGCTTCCTGAAAAATATCAAGCACAACCAGACAAGACGCGAAGCTAGAAGTAGCACAAAGACGAACAGCGCTATTGTTAGCGCTAAGGAATGCTCTCGACGAAGCAGATGTTAAGCTAAATTTATGGAAAGTGCAGGGAGTTGGTTTCCACTCTTAATAAGGAGATCTAAAGTCCTCTCTCATACATAGCTTGAAGAAAGAATAGGAATGCAGAGGAGCGCTGACGTTTTTGTCTTTCTTTCATCGTACCTCCTGCGCTACATCTATATATCTCTCATTACGACCGTGAACCAATTCGCATAGATATCCGCGTTTCAAAGGAAGATCGCTGGTTATTAAGTGACCTTGTGAAAATGTGACCTCTGCCCGGTTGTTTACTCGAAAATTTTGTGACTATTACAAGTAAGCTAACATAAATAAACAGATACAGAGAAGTCGGGAACGCATTACTGGCCACCTTGTTTTCCTTTAGTTTTCGTTCGACTCTGTTTACAAATAAAATAATGATGCCATAACAAGCTTAGCACGGCTAGCGGAAAACTTCCCTGTTTATAATGTTCGCCATCCCGAAGTGTGGTACGTCGCCAAATGCAGAACCAGTTATGGACATAAAATGCTAAAATTTCTACTTCCCACACTTCTAAATCACGTAATAAAAAAACTAACATTGACATATCACGTATATCACTAAAAGAACTGCGTGAAATGTTTGTATAATGATGTGATACACCGAACCTTTTTTTCTTTTTCTTCCTCTTTTCCTGGTGCTTTCTTCTTGTAATATTTTGCCTAACTCATGTATGTGTTTTGTTCAAGTGTTCTCCCTTAGCCGCCCGCTTCTATGCTGCCCCGTGTGGTAGGAGGTCAGGGCTTCTCAAGCTGTTTCGCACAGCTTTTACCTGACCTCCTCGTAACTTTTTTATTGCGGAAAAAATTTGATTTGATTTGATTTGATTTGAATACCTCGAAGAGAGAGAGAGAGGGTGTCCAGTGCTAGCACACTGCTGTGTGCGCCTTGATATATGGCACCTGCCACCAGTGACGGCCCCTTCAATGGGTGCTGAAAGATGCCCTGTTTTCTAACACTCCCGTGTGCGTGCGCTCCTTCTCTTCCCATGATGCCTTTGCACGGGTGGCAGAGGTGCGCTGCCCGGAGCCCAAGGCCAGCGACAGCTGGACAGTGATTAAATTCTCGGCAAGCATGGTGGGTTCCTCGGTCGAGTACTCGTGCGAGCCTGGCTACGACCTGCAGGGCCTCAGCACCCGCGTCTGCCAGAGCAGCGGTCGCTGGAGCGGAGATGCGCCCAACTGCACCCGTGAGTGGGGCGCCCACGCAGTCCCCCCCTACCTCCTGTGCCTTTACTAATGAGTTTGATTAATGCATGCGCTCAACGGGGGCGTGCGCAGTCTGCAGGCGTATGATAGGTTACGACAGCACAGCCCTCACGGCAAGATGGATGCGCCTGAAGTTCCTCTATTCTTGACATTCACGTGCTGTAGAGGGCGCTCCTGCCAATGCAGTATGGCTGCCTGAGAGATGATCTGGTAGCCGCGCTAGCATTGGATAAACTGGATAAGAAATTGAATGAATTCAATGGAAAAGCAGCATAGTGTAGAACTATATCGATACTGGAAAAGGCAGATCGGGAAGGAAGCGTTTTATGATAACTCAAGAGGCAGCGCCCTACCCTTTGAAGCTCTGTCAGGGTGTCTTAGAACGTGCAGCTACAAAAAGAAATTTAACGAAGAAGATGACACATGTGCTGTGTGCGGTAAATCTGTATAAACAGTTGAACACCTCATACTTAAGTGTGATTGTATCCATACCGATGTCGATGCAGGCACAACCAGTCTTCCTGAGGCCCTAGGCTTTAGAGATAACTATGGTCATGTAAATAAATCTGCGGTGGAAATTAGCAAAAAGTGATTGGAAGATTGGCGGCTCAAAAGCAGTGAGGGGACATAAGGTTAGAATCATAGGAAGACGTATTTAAAGAAAATGGTGAGTTTTTAATAAACAACTTACAGCACAGTTAAACAAAAATGAAGAAAAAACTGAGCATGGTGCCAACTGCCATCACCCCCCCGATTCAAAGGGGACGCTCCTACCTTCGATCCATCCATCCAGCTGCGTTGCTCTGCCTGATACCTGCAAAGCGCGTTGCCTCGCTATTGGCGAAGAAGCTTTCAGTGCGGTCGATGTTGTATGCTGCGGCATGAAGACATGCAAGGTATCATCGGTCTGTATAACCTCTCTGCGTAGTGGTAGGTGCAATAAAAACGTAATGACGCAATTGCGACTGGCCTGGTGTGCAAAACACTCGGCTGCAGATGGCGCGGAGAAGGAAGTGCTTAACGTACCGAGGCTGATTTAATCGCGCGAGGAGAGGCAGTGGGGAAACGCTCCACAAGGTGTCCGGACAGCAAACACGGATACAAAATGTAAATATTTCCTCCGGTATAGCGGACTACATAACCTCAATTTTTTTGCAATGTGTGCAGTCATTCACGTTGCATGTAGCGGCGCCGTGTTTGCCCTTAGTACAGTGGTTGGAATACCCTTAGCTCAGCAGATATGTATGCTTTCGCATGCCTGGTTGCCTAGATAAGCACAACACAAACAATAGTGGTCTGGACGTACTTTAACCACACTTACAAAGTACCAATGACTTTCTGCAGTGCGTATTTCAGACTGGAAGATTTCATTCGGAGCACCACTAAAGAGCAACGATTTTGATTGACATATTCGAGAACAAATTTCTGAAGGAAATATTTTTCAGCAGCGATCATTTCACAAGCATAACAGCTACGACTTCAACAGTACTACTCTTGACGTGCGCCTGCGTAGGTAGCTCTACGTCTCCGTAATGTTCTGTATACACTCCGTAATAATACGAATCCTACCGATAATGGTAGTAAGCACTACACATTTTGAATAGCGCATTAAACAGATGGCTATTTTTTTCTCAAGAAGTATCTGTGCTGTCAAGTGGTTGCTACTGAAAATCCTTACGTTGAAATCTGGGGCCGTACTCTATCAGCATCAGCTGTCCCTTTTCCGTTGTCCATTAGGCGTCCATTCTGTCCTTTGGCATTGGTTACTCAGATATACTGGCGAATTTCAAGCGTCTGTGCAAGCGATCCGGCCATATGCTGGTTGGCGACAGGACCTCACCATTGGCTGTGTATTGCAACCAATGGCAGCCAGTGGTCAGGTCCTGCTGTTGACAGTGCGCTGCGGTGCACCTCACCATTGGCTGCATATTTCATCCAATTTCAGCCAATGGTAACGTCCGATCGCCAACCACCCAATGGCCGGGTCGCTTGCCACAGATGATTCAAAGCCTCCGGTATATTGAGTGACCACTGACAGGGACCGAATTGACGCAAAATAAACAACAGAAAATGTAGACCTTTTATAATACGGCCCCTGGTTCACATGATCACTAAGTCAATCACTGCCCAGCTGTGCTCCTTAAAAATATAATTCAGGATGAAAAGCGCACTGAAAGCGGTGATTGTCTGGTTCGCAAGCTGTTGGATACGCACATTGATTACCCGGAATGTTTAAAGCAGCACGCAAAAAAATGAGGGAATCGAAGTGATGAAGAAACTACACCACCGCTACAGCGCTCTTTCTATCGTCCGTGCGTTTCTTCTTCGTCTTCGTTTTTTCTAGCTCCTTGTATTTTCGCGATAATTAATCGACGTGCCCATGCCTAAAGTTTATTAAAATGAATATTTCTCCCCTCTTTGGCCGTAAACCCTCAAATAATGTTTGCAGGATTGTCTCGCCTCTCACGGCGCAGTTCACACACTGCCATAGACACCAAATTCGGTTGCTGTTTTTTATGCCCATATAGTGTGCTTTACACACGCACTCAGATATTGGTAATAATTAACCTTTTACTGTGGCTGTGGCGCAAAAGCGATCGGTAAGGTAACGACACACTAAACCCGCAGTTCGAGCGAACTGACGCAGCCTAAGTTGGGCGGGCAACGCCAAACCCAGTCGGAAGCTGTTCATCGGTATCATCTGTCGGGTGGTACCGGAGGTTACCGCATGGTGGCGATACCATACGTTAAAGTTGCGAACAGAGGAGGCACAAGTCGTATTCCCCTACGCATATCACAGATCGTGCTGCACATCTCAATCCTTCCTTCCATTTCGTCCCCTCATCCCTTTGTCGTGGCGCGATCCAGGTGCTCATGCATACGGAAGCAGTTATCGCAGTTTTTCCTTTCTCGATAACCTGAACGAACGAAACCTAGCCTAACCTAACTTAACCTAACATAACCGCTTCCGTGACCAAAGGCAGCAATTGGGCTTTAGTTTGTGCTCGTTGAATATCTCGGATGCATACGCTGCGTCCTCTGATAACGAACATTTTTTTAATTGTCCTTCGTGTTTTCACGCTAGTAACCATCGTGAACTCTAGCTTGCAATTGCTCTACTGCTATTAAATGTCTTACTTTATACGCACCAGTGGCGTCAAAAGAGTACTAGTTACAAGTTCGAGAGAATGAGCGTTATTTGCGCTAAAAATAGCGAAATTTTGAAGATCTCTCGAGGTTGGGTTCTCAATGCAGGACTCCTGCGGTTATTAGACTAAAGATGACCGCCGTGTGAAATGTGCAATAAGCACACTCTTGGCGCACTTGTGAAGGTTTAAGTTCAAAATTTCTGTACTGGCATACTGAGCTTTGGAATTTAGGCGCATACTAACCAAACGGCAGTTTCATGACACTGCCGTTTTCTGTTTTCTTCTGACGCGATCGACTCGATTAGGAAAAATATATATATATGTACACATGTTAAGGTTACCGGATACATTGACATTAACAAGTAGACATCAAGCTAAGCATGTAAGGCGAGCCAATTAAAGAGGTACCGTAAGAATCTTTGACGAACTAACAGGAATTGGTCGTGGGCAATTTAAAACGGGATAGCATACCTACTGACAGAAAGACAGCAACAATATGACTCAGAAAAAAAAAAAACTAGTACGCTGTGGCACGCACGTCTGGACTGCAATTGATACGCTTTTGTGCTTTATTGATCGCCGTTCTATCGGACGTTACATGCGGCATAAAAATGTCAACGCCACCAGAGCCCCGGTGGAGTAAGTGTGCTGCTAGCTTTTACACTTTTGGCTATAAGCCGTACGTTCGTCTTGATAACATTTTGTATTATAAGTTTAATTTGGGGATGGTTGTGTACTTAGCACAAACACAAGTGATGACGCATGTGGGAAACTTGCTCTGCACGCCTCTGGTGCAGAAAGTCAATAGTGCAGAGTGGGGACGATGGGGCGTAGGCTGCCATTTGCGGCGCCAAAAATCGATGACTGCACGGGGTCAATTTCGCAAACATTTTGAATACGCAGTATGTGCGTTGACTTTGCCTCTGAGAGGACTTTTTTATTCTTTGCTCCTGCACACTTTATTTTCCCATTGCTGCAGTTCCGGCCATTTTGAGGCTTAAGCCTTGCAAGTACCTCGGCTGACCTATGCGATTTCCTGTAAAGTTCCTCTGAGCCTCTCCTGGTTGACTGCAGAAAGAGGTGTTTTGAAGGGAAAGAAAGACAAAAAATTAACTATGCGCATTTTCCTATTTCTCTCTCATGTTCAGTTCTGGCGAATGAAAATGATACTTTATTTATATACTTCACCTCCGAAACTATACAAACGTTTCAGAAGACAATCAGCGCAAGCTCAAAAAAAGATTTTAAAAAATATAAATCGCGAGAGGAACGCTAAAGCTGCATGGAGCACTTGAGATCTATCCTGTTTGTAAAATATTAACTAAAGCCTCACAAAGGGCTTGGTTATGCAAAATCATTAATATATCCAGAGCGCTAAATCTTTTACTAGTTCGGCTAGTTCGCAGATATGAAATGTTTAGAGATGAATCGGTTACCATTTATGTCTTGTTCTCATTGCAAGGACCGGTCAGTAATTCTTATCTGTTATCATAGGAAGGCGGGGGGATAAGTTTCTTAAAAGAAAATTTAGGCGAAGAGGTGAAACTCAATAACTGCTCAGCTCTTTGAGCTTTTTGTTTCAATTTTTTTCTCGACCCACGATGGACACTTATTAATGCGACCTCGAGCACAAGAAAAAAGGGCCGTAAACCGACAGCAGCTTTGTTATTAGCAGCTTGATTTCATGCCCCTTCGGACGACGTAATAATTTAATACCTTGCCGAAGTTTCGTAACGCTCTGACCATAGAAAGGTGGGCGGAAATTTTTATTCAAAACTGAAATGTGTGTGGAAGCTACCAAAATACTGTGCTATTATCGTTGATATGTTTTTTTTTGCCGTCGACTTTTATATATCTTCAATTGAAATTTCACTTTATATCATACTTTAAAACACTGAATTCGCAAACACTTTATTATTACGCTTTTAGCCCAAGAGTCCCCTCAAACCACTGGAAATCTTCACTTTTCTGCATGGCAACTAAAGGTCTCAGAACAGTTATGCTACGTAAAATTGAGCAGCTTACAAAGCCCTTCGTTACATAAAAGTGTAATATCTTCGACTGCATAAATACTCTTAACGGACGTGGCAGAACTACGCAAGATTTGAAAACGTCACAGCTGGCGTTAGAATGTATTGCACCATGCGTAACATTTCTTCGGTTCGTCAGCTGTGCAGAGAAAGCATCACCGATATTTTTTCAGCTCAACTCTATAAGGCGTCCATACTCGTGCCTGTCCTTAGGGGGCAGCTGCGTTTATTGAGCAGCTGCTCCTGAGTTCGTTAGGTGCGCTTGCTCACGGGACATATTGCAAGCATCTACACTCCATGAGTCACCTCCTATTAACTCTCCCCAAAAAGAATGCCTGGACGTGTATTTTGTACGAATTTCGTTTCCCTATTTATTTTTCGGCCCACTGCCACCTAGAGCTGCCACTTACGGCGTCACAGCTGATGGCTAGTACGCGATGTCTTTGTCATATTAGATGTTGACCCCTGGCGGATAGGTAGAATCAGAACAGGAACATTTACAGCGATAGCTGTTATAGGCGTCCGTCCCTGGCTTTCTCGTCGCCGTCGGCGTAACGGTGGGTGCGCTAATGAGATCCACCCGGTGGGGGGTCGTTAACGCACTCACTTCATATCACGGGCAACCTGGATCACATAAGCCTACGAGTGACTGTGTTTGGAACACCCGCCTGACAGTGCAGGGGGTGCATGACGTGACCACTGCACCGGTACTCACGTGGCTAAACGCATAAACAGCTATCGCTGAATCTCGAGTTACACAGTCGTAACCGTGCTGTGTTTTTTTTTTCTACGTCTGACATTTCTGTGAAAGCTGAAAGGGTGCTGACACTCAATAAAATTATTTCCGTGACGTCGGACCCTCTGACATTGCACCGGGAAATCGTGTCGTCGTAACTGTAATGAATTCTGCGAAGCGCACTTACCTGTACAATATCAAAGGTATATTATGATAAATCTGATAACAATGTTTATTATAAGTTTCTTATTTTAATTTTTATTTTATGAATTAAATTACTGTATATATGTATCATGGCAGCATTGCCGAAATTGTGCCTTTTTTCTTTACTTGTGTCCTTGCCAGTGGTCGACTGTGGCAACCCGTCGGTGATCAGCAACGGCCGAGGCCTGCTTGTCAACGGAACGACCACGTTTGAGAGCGTAGTGGAGTACGAGTGCCTGCACGATTTCAAGCTGATTGGTGAACCCATCAGGACCTGTCAAGAAGACGGCCACTGGAGTGGTCGGGAACCGCGATGCACGGGTGAGGACGCTATGCCTCGTACCAAGCATTGTATCTGAATAAGTGTCGAATTATACGATTGTGGTCTGTGAGGAGGACATAATAGTTACGAAGGTGACGCAAATGTAACCAAAGAAGACCCGGGTGAAGACAAGAGATCCCGAAGTTTGGTGGTACGAGATGGCTGGAGCTGGCTCAGGACCGGCTGACTAAAAACCACTGGTAGGGGCCTGTGTACTCCACGGGGACCTAGCCTGAGAGATTATGATAGTGATCATGATGATTAATAAGGTAACCTGTCAACTACGCGGAGGTTTCCCCAGCTTCATTCCCCGCTTTCGTGTTCCTGGTAGTCAGGCTGGTTTAAGAAAATGGAAAGAAGTATTCTTTTGCGTTAATGATGATGTCGACGCTACGTTTAGAGCGGCTTGACTGCCACAAAGCCTATTTACACTAACTCTTTCCCGCTTACAAGAAAAAACTACTTACCATATTGGTTACAATGCCCAAACATACTTTGCAGTCAGATGTTCTAAACAATTCAGCTATTGTAATGTGTTCCCGGACCCTCCACCAGAATATGAAGACTGTAGTGATTCAAACTCTTTTAAGGGCGAAATACTCGAATACGGAGTGAGTCCACTATTATTTTACCAATAAACTAAACCTCAAAACATCGCGTTTCAACCTGGCTTTACCTGGCTCTGCAAGCCTCCGCATTAGCTCTCATAGTCTCGGTGGTTAGGTACCCCGAAGGCACATTCCGCTACCGGTGATGAGGTAAAAAAAGAAGGTAACTCAGGAACCTGGAACCGCTGGCATTGAATACTCAAAGTTGTTCTTCAATAAATATTCATTCCAGAATTTTCAATGCTCCAGTTCAAGTTCAATCGCGTGTTCTGTTCGGCGTTCAACGCTGGCTGTTCAGAATGAATACGCTGCACTTGTTTCCATTCTTTTTCCAGATATTCCGATGATCGGCACAAATGATATAGAAGGCGCCGACAGCAATCGTAAGCATCAAGCGCTTAATTTCTCGCGATGACCAGGCAGATGTTTCTGAACACTAATTCTTGAAAAATGTCGCTTCAGGTGCAGACTTCACCTACGATTCTTCGCGAACCGTTGGAATCGCTATCGCTGTTGGAGCGGGAGCTTTGCTTGTGATCGCAATCGTCGTGGCCATCGTCTGGATGAGAACGTAAGTAAAATATTTCCTGTAAATATAAACTGTTTAAAGGCGCCCAAATTTGTGTAATTTAGTGCAGGGATTATGCAAGATATTACCAGCAATAGCATGTAAGCCCATATCTGTTGCCAGTTAGTTTTCCCTTTGTGGGTGAAACCATAAGATGTACGAAATATCTACTAATAATATGGCCCCTGGAATTTTGCGAAGAAGCTGTGTGCTATAGGGAGTTATTATTGTTTACGTACTTTGCTAAAAAGTTTGCTCTTATGTGTACTGTTTATTCTTATCTTAAAAGTACCGCATGTAACCTTCGTCGAGGACAGTTTGGTTAACACATTTATACAGGAAACAGTGCCCAACAATCTAGGCCAGCATTATGTAGAAACAGGGATGTTGATGCCCGTAATAATTATATTTACATGTTCTCGTTTCATGAAACGTTTGTCATGAAGTTCATGAGTGCTTGAAAAACTCAGCACAAAGATCAGCCCAAAAGCTCGCAAGCCGAAGTGCTTCTAACGTCATTTAAATTTTAACCTCTTAGGACATTTTCGACAGAAGCGTTAATAAAGTATATAGAGAATAAAAAGCACTCAGAGCAGGATGCGAATTCGTAGCATACGGCGACAGATGAACGCTAAAACCGCAAAGGTATTAAGGGAGAATTTTTAGCGGTTAATAGAATCTACCTAGGCTTGGTTTTTTACAAGAGCCTTGCGTGCACTGCCGAACTGTAATCGAAAAGAAAGTCGAGGCCCGATGAGAGCCTCGAGCGCTACCGA
Organism: Amblyomma americanum; assembly: GCF_052857255.1. Taxonomy (NCBI): domain Eukaryota; kingdom Metazoa; phylum Arthropoda; class Arachnida; order Ixodida; family Ixodidae; genus Amblyomma; species Amblyomma americanum. Next base: position 27,584,108 of record NC_135506.1, on the reverse strand, counting down.
CGCGTTAGCCAGTGTGATCAGTATCGTCCCCTACAGGAAGGCCCAGCGGGTGAAGAACACGGAGAACATCGAGGTGAACCGCAACCTAGAGAAGGACAACGCCACTGTGATGTCCTTCTCGCGGCTGGCGCTCGAGGCTGCCGAGGCGAACAGCACGCCTTACAGTAACGGCCCGGGCATCCGGCACAACCCCAACGGCCTGGTCACCTTCGCCGCGGGCCCGCAGCCCATCTATGCTAATGTGACCGTCAACGGCCAGAACCTGAGTGCGCCCAACGCTTCGGCGGTGGCCAGGGTCAACCTGGGGGCGCCTCCGTCTCCTCCTCATGCTCCGCCAAGGCATAACAACAACAACAACAACACTAGCACCGCCAACCACCACGCGCACCAGGCTTACGGCAACAACAGGGGTGCACCCGTTGGAAACGGACACCATATGTCTTCGACGCTACAGAGCCACGACGTGTGACGCCCTCGAGATACACCCGACTGTGTGACGTGAACGGCGAGTTTGTGCGAACGCAAACTGATTACATAACGAGGTGACATGGAGTGACTTCAGTGTCAGATGATGGGAGATCACCTGACACACCATCTTCAGTCGCACGTCTCTGATGGCGGAAAGCACGTGTCTTCAGCGGTACTGAACCCTCAGCCTGTGACGCAGTTGTGACAGCTGGATTTTGTGAATTGAGCTGTGAGTTCATATGTGTGCGTACATAACACGTGCCACGAAAGCTCTGATGACTCATGCACCATGAGGTAGGGCGAAGTTACCCATGGCGCAAGCGACACTTCGTCGGTCGACGCTCCAGAAACAACTGGCGACAATGGTCGCTCGTTTCTGCTGACGCCCGACTACCAGTCGACGCCAGCTGCATCTCCTGTGCGTGAAGTGACGTGTGCCATCCGGTTGCACACCAAGCCTATATTTCTCCGGACCGGTGATAAGTGTTATGTCCACGCACAGACCTACTACGTATGATGCTTCTCGCGTTGAAGGAGAGAAACTGGAAGCGTGTTCTCTAAGTTACAGGAATTAGGACCGTGATCGTCAGTGTTGGCTGCATGTTACCGACATCTTGTGTTCTTTGTAATGTAACTACCAAGGCCACTCGTCAGGAACTGCGTGTTACCTTAAGCAGCCATGTCCAGTGCGATTAGAGTCTATCCAGTGCTATGTCCCTCTGAAGGTCAGGGGAACAGTGGGGGACATAACTCTTAGCGTGCGAAAAAGCCTCTTACCAGAATTGTTTTCCCCTTTGTAAACGATTGCATGTAGTGGAGCTCAGTTAGGGAGTGTCTAGACCGTGTTGTGGTAGCCACGACCTGGGCAGTGAGTGTCCATGCAATGACTGAAGCTGTTAATCAGGATATGTCTATCAATAAGTTGCAGACGACTGCTTTCACGGCTCCGGCATCACCTCCGCACCGAAATAGTATTCATCAACATTTCATACTCTTCTGTGATGTAACCAGAGAATGTACAGTACTAGAGAGAATGATTGGTGAGGGAGAATACTGATGCCCTTCGAAATCAACTGCTGCAACAACCTCCACTGCCTAGAACTTTCACTGCCTTTAGATCTGTGATAAGATCCTCTGTTTACACTGCGCCTGCGTGAAGCTGACAATACGAATCCTGATATTGGGGAAAGGGGCTTCGAAAATGAGCACTGAACTGCAAAATGCAGGGGCCTCGTTAGCGTGAAGCGAAAACCATCAGCTGCCTGGAGTGCTCCCAGTCGTTGCAGTCATGCTACTTGAATGACGAAGCTTTAATATCCTGAGAGAAAGCCGTGTAACTGGAGTCAGCCTTTCAGAAGCGTCCCAACTGCAAAAGTTGATCAGCCTTGCAAAAACAGCGCAGCTAAACCGAGATAAAGAAGGATGAACACTACGAAATTTCGTAAAGGAATAAGACTCCTGCGGGAGTCAGCGAAGAGAACTGAAAATTGTTGTAATTGTTCACTAACACACACTTTGACTGCGGCGTGCTTTGTCACCTAGCTGACAACCTGGACAACTAGCTGTGTCTTTACGCATAGAATTAGTCAGCTAGGTTTCTAAAACTGGGCTCTAGATTTCACTTCTTTGAGGGCAAATTTACATTTGTGTTGGATAAAAAAATAAATTAATTTGTAGCCCGTTTTCATGAACTACAACCTTTGACAAAGATATAGAAACCTCAAGGGTTTTCTTTGTTTCGTCTAATGAAGTCCGTTTCGCGGCGCCAGCACTCAGGGTCTTCCCAGGAATGAGGGGAGTTATTGAGAGTACTCATCCAGAGATTAACTGCTTCATGTATGCTAAAAGAATGTCACTATACCTGGCGCAATCGCGGACTGGGAAAACTATACAATCTTGATTTAATGTACACATGAATTGCATCAAGAAAGCATGCTCAAAATCTTCGGGAGTACTCACGAATGACTCAGTTCTTCACAATGCAGAATTCTACCGTAATCAACAAACAGCTACTCCCTCTGTCAGTTATAAAAAGTCGCTGATGCTGATTTCGTTGGTCGAAATTAGGGCTGTAACCCTGCTAGCTGACGACCCATACACTGAGAGAACAAAGTTGGACTTGGAAAACGACATGCACATTGTCGCGATGTGAACTGTGCACACACTGAAACACACTGATGGTCTTCTGTTAAACAGGCGGTGGTAAAAAGAAAATGTTAAATATATTCCTTGTGGTACCTGTTCCTTTCAGAGCAGAACCTCTTCTCTCAACGTATGCTGCTCTTCAATAAATCTGGCCAATTCGTTTGGACAGCACCGGAAGCTTTTATTTACAAAACACGACAAAATTCCTCGCTGACCAAATTTTGACGTTGGACGCAGTATTGAAAGCTGATAGCAGTGTGAGTTGGGCTAGTTGGTAGAGCATCATGAAAAAACCGCGCATTGATCAAAAACACTCGAAGAAGCGACGGAAACCCGGGTTTCTAACTGCGTTCAGTGCGAACACTTGGTTTTCTGATTAAGATCCCGAAACTTGAGCCGAGCTTTGACCGTCCAAAGTGGCCGGAAGAATAGCGCTCGCCCACGGCATAAGTCGCGCTTCTGACGAACTTTCTTTTTTCCTTGTGTTTTTTGCCCGCGAAAATTGAAATGACGCAATCAAAGGATCCGCACACTTTGACGCGTCATACGCAATGAAGGGTGATGGTTTAAGATGCTTAAGCGAGATCTATTATGGACATCATGTCCGAACCTTGTGTGCTTTTTCTTAGTTGATAGTCATAAAGTTCAGCAACCCCGCACTGTCGTAATCAATGCTCTATAGGCTGTCAGCTGAGTAACACTTCACGCAGTATGAGAATGAAAAGTATTAAATCCTGATAGTCACTACTGTTTATGTGGACTGGAACGCATGCTGTGTAGACGTTCCGGCCCAGCTTCAAATGAATTTTTCCTAGCAAACACATTCACATGTAGCTTAATTTTGAAGACAAGTTTGACTCCCTTTGCTTAAGTTTCGCATGTCCTCCCCCACCCCTCCTCCCACCACCACCCTTTCCACTGTCTGCTTGCCGATACCTCCTGGAAAAAGCGGCTAACCAACCGCAGGGGGTGGCCTATCGAGGGTAGCGTGTTGGTGCAACAATTGAGACCACAAAGTGAGAGCTCCAAAAGCGGGTAGCAAGATTCATCATGTGAATAAAGTCTCCTTTCTTTTATTTCTCACAGCAGACTAAAAATGAAGAATTCATTCGCCTGTGCAGATTGGTGCCATCTCGTTTTGCGAGCTCACTGTAACTTGCCAGCATGGCTTGTACGAAACGTTGAGAGTTTTGTACATCAGCCAAAGTTCGCGAGGCAATCATTCTTTCTCTGAGAGCTTGAATAGGCTCAAGGAGTCTTGTGTCCATAGAGTGAAACAAGACAAGAATGTCTACAAATTGTTATTGACGCTGTTCAACAACCTGTATATTAATCGACGTAGCCTTTACAGTAGTAGATACAATGAATGTGCCTATCTCTTCACTAGAGTTAAGGGTGATTTCTTTAGGGGTCACTGCTATCACACCTTCCTGGAGCGTAACACCACTCGACAGGGATGCGCTAAGCTTCTTTATTTTTTCTCCTGGAAGAAATATGTAATATTTCATCATGTATCGCACAAAAAGCTGTCTGCCCTTAAGAACCACCATGCCAGGAATGACATTCTTAACGCTGAACTATTACTATGTGATTTTCCCGCACTTTTTCACTGTTGTGTACGAGTGAATGTGACGTACAACGAAACCTCCTCCTTTCCGACTACCGTTTTTTCTTGTGTACAGAGTGTTACTAAGTTATTTGTCACAAAGCACGGTATTTCGAAGCGCATGCGCGAACGGCACGTAGATTAATTTCCCTGCTGCACATTTCTCCAATTGGAACCAACGGCTCCCTTTAGCCTCGGCTGTTTCACCTCGGTCGCACGCAACCAAATGATGGCGCTGCACTCAAGAGTTGAGATTATTGTGAGAGTTTATTAAAAAATTTATTGAAAAACGCATGGCGTGTTGTGTGGTGTGAGTGTGTGTGTGTGCGTTGAGCGTTTTTTGATTTCCCATGTTCTCCTGCGCCCCCCTCTCGTGGGACGCTGAAAACTGCACTAAGCCTGAAGAGCGATTCTTGCCTCAGCCTGGAAAGTGTGTTTGGACCTTGAGGTAAGGCAGTCTTCTCACAACGAGCGAAAACGGCCCCATTGACTTGCTTCAAAGATTAACAGGTCAGCTGTTCTTAGTAAACAACTATTAAGAGACAATGAGGACCTCTTACCCTATGGTTGATTATAGTAAAAATCAACTATATATTCATATTTCCGATTGTGTTCGCGTTTCTAAGAGAGCGAACGAAGCATTTGTTGCTGGGAAAATTACTTTTCAAAATGTTCTCGCAATTTGATGGAAATCAAGGTGTCCAAGCCGAAAAAGACTCCGGGATCGCCATTTTGAAGTGAATGGAGGTGTTCTCTGTGCTCTAGGATACTGTCTCGGTGCCCTGCAATTAACCTACTAAATAACGTGTAAAAGCTCAGTTTTAATTTAACGCAGCGTCACTGTCTATACAATAACTTATATTGATACAGACCAAGTTCAATTTCTTTTCAGTGTCTAGCTTCATATGTACGTATGACTGTCAGTTTTACGAGCATCACTTTGCACTCACTATTTTATTATCCTCACTTCTTGTCGCCAGCCATGCATGTTACCGGGGCGAAGACCTCAAGTCACATAAACAAGCACCGTTTCCTACATTCTTAAAACACTCGCACTCTCAAAGCACCGAGGAAATTTATTACTTGATGATGCGGGTGGTCTTTTCTGATTTGATCAGCCAACTTTCAACACAGTACTCAGAGCATAATTCAAGTGGCACATACCATTTTGAAGCAGGAAATGAAGGCGCACTTTTTGCTATTCATGATGTCACAGGCGTGGAAGTTTTTTCCACTATGGTATCATGCTCACCTATCTGACAGCATCACGTTCAGCACATCGGACATACCCAGCAATTCTGGATAAGATCATTTTTGAGCGGGAAACCATTTATAAGCGAAATTTGTCGTATAATGCAAGATTTCACTCTAACAATCAATATATCCGCAGATCACCCAATGTCAGTGGGTTTTTTTTCTATTCACGTTTTTGCTATCCTCTAAAGCGTTCCCCATTGGTTTTCTTTTGCAGTCTTAACTGTTGGATGTGACCGATGGATACACTTTAAAAGAAAGATTTTGCTACACATAAGAATAATGGACCATTACCTTCATATTTCTATAGCAGTGTCGTACAATTTTTCAACCTTCAAAATTTTTGCCCGAGAAAGCTGAACTTAGCAACGTGGTCAAACAAATTTACCGACTAAGGAACGGGCCTCTTCAAGAAGCTCGAGAGATTAATGATCCTGGGGATCTTGAACACCAGTACGCAGGCTACACCTCATAAAACTGAAACAGTAGACTGCATGCTGGCGGACGCCTTGATTGTTTAAGAATTTTTAATCATACTTCAAATATTTACACAAGTTTTCCACAGAAATAATAGTAAAGGCATGATAGTGCCAGCCAAAGCCTTCCAATCGTTCCTGAGCAGGTCATATAACTTTAGATACACGTAATTTACGATTATGTCATATTTTTGAACAGGTCATATAAAGGGCAGACGTTGCGCCGCCGCGGTGGCTCAGTGGCTATGGCGGGGCCCTAGCAGTAGCCTCTAATAGAAGTTTTTACTTCTTGACCTGTATCGAACTTTAGGGAAGCTAAAGAAAAGATAAGCTGATTAGGGGCTTATTTCTTAAACCCTAATATACTCAGTATAGAAACGATGGGTCCTCTATCATGCATATTTCACCAGACGTAGGCACTTGTTAAAGCCGCCGCGGTGGCTGAGTGGTTATGGCGCTCGGCTGCTGACCCGACAGACTCAAGTTCGATCCCGGCCGTGACGGTCCAATTTCGATGGAGGCGATATTCTAGGGGCCCGTGCACTGTGCGATGTCAGTGCACGTTAAAGAACCCCAGGTGGCCGAAATTTCCGGAACCCTTCGCTACGGCGTCCCTCATAGCCCGAGTCGCTTTGGGACGCTAAACCCTGTGAAATCAAGACCAACAGGGCGGCTTTTCCCGAATTTGTTTCACGCCCTGGCCACCGTCTAGCATTCGCGTGCGGCTCCGGCCTCTGTGTGCGTCAATCATCTTTTATTTGTAGAACTGTCGCGCACAATTACATCCAGCAAAGACGAAAGTTGGGCGAGTTGGTTAACGTTTATGATGAAAAAATAGCGCAAAATGAGCACGATTGACGGAAAGGGAAAGGGAAGCGCTTGTCTGCGTCGTTCCCGTTCCTTCCCTCGTGTTCTTTTTGTGCTATTTTTTCATCATGAACAATATCCAGCGCCTAGAAAGAATGATGATGTTGTAGTTTACAGCCCCTGTCTTTCATGTCTCGCGCTCTTGTGATCTGGGCCATCAAAAAAGCCATTGCTCATGACAGAACTCATTCGTGACTCAGTGCTTTAAAACGACCAACAGGAATTTGCTAAGCTGCTTCCGCTAAAATTCGCGTTTTGCGTAACGTCGCGAAAGCTCAGCCCTTGCGCAATAAGCAGAATGAAGTGCGCAAAAATAAGCCCCGTTAGCCATAAAAGGCTCTGGGTCGTTTGGTAACTCCCTAGCGTCGACCTTAATTGCCTCTAATGGTAGTCCATAAGTTCAAAAAAGTTAACACTCCGTGACGCGCTTTTTACTTTTTAGCTACCTTTCGTGAGCGGGCTCCGGGTTTTAAGTGACGCAGAAAGTTCTTTTTTTCTTTGCGCCTACAGTGTTCATTCATAAAGGGCCCTTTCACGGCGGTGTTGCAATGTTCTTTGGGAAACAACTTATCTATAATAAAGAAGATAGCTTATTCAACTCTCAGTTCTATCTGTATTGAGATTTTTTTTTTATCCTAGTGCAAAATACATCCTTCAGGCGATAGTTAAAGCGACATATACACGTGAAAATTCAATTTTAAAACTAGAAAAACATAACTAATGTGCGTACAACTGACAATGTTATCTTTCCTTCAGCCAAGAATGACAGTCCTCTCACTAGAAAGATTTATAAATTTCAAATTTTTGTTAATAAGATGTTTAGATAGCACAGAAATATATGCAACGTTCAAAGACGATTGATTATGCAATTTCTGTCAGGGCTTGACATCTCCACGCCAACAGACTACTGCTGTTTTCAGGATGTCAGTTTTACTTATTTTGACGGATTTCTGTGAGAAGTCATTTGGCAAGCCGTTAAGCTCATTTTACGTTTTTATTTTTTGCATTCAAAGCAAGCTTAGTTTAGAAGCACGTTCCGGAGCCACCGCGGCGATTGCGCCAAACGCGGGTGCATCAATCTTAACGCATTTTTCTACGTTCATTTCGCGTGCTTTACCTGAAGTGATTATACAAAGCTTGTCACAGGGGTTTAAAATACTGGCTCCAGCCATTCGCGACAGTTTTTGTGCCTACAATAACCGAAGCGGACACAAAACATGTTGCGTACCCATTTGTGCACGTCGTAACTGAAAGGGGCACTTCTTGAAGCCCTTGGCTTCGACCCTTGTTTCATCGAAGTCAGTTATTGCGTATTTCGTCATGCTTTATACTTACGATAATGGTTTCGTCAGTACCACTCTTAGTATTGTATCGTATGGTATAGTAGGGTAATAATGCGAAAGCATTATATCGCTCACCGGCGACTTAACAGACGCTGTCGTCGTTGAACGTAAAAGTAGTCACGAAAAATCCCAGATGGCGTCAGCGTGGTATCAAAGAAAAATAAAATTTCTTCGGAAGTTTCGGGGACTTGAACTCAGGACTTCAAGACTGCGAGGTGAGCAAGCACCCCATGGACCACAAAACCGCGTTGTGTTCACCCGAACCAAGGCGAACCTAGCGTATGCGTTGCTTTACGACTGTATGCTGATCAGTGGGAGTGTCGTTGGAATAGAACATTAAAAGCCAATCAAAAAGAATGAGAAAATAAGAATAAAAACAATGGTTTCGCATTAAAAGCAAGAAAGTAGTCGTCAGCATGGACCACAAAACCGCGTTGTGTTCACCCGAACCAAGGCGAACCTAGCGTATGCGTTGCTTTACGACTGTATGCTGATCAGTGGGAGTGTCGTTGGAATAGAACATTAAAAGCCAATCAAAAAGAATGAGAAAATAAGAATAAAAACAATGGTTTCGCATTAAAAGCAAGAAAGTAGTCGTCAGTGTCCTCCGTAATTTTTGCATGTAATGGTATGGTATGGTATGGTATGGTATGGTATGGTATGGTATGGTATGGTATGGTATGGTATGGTATGGTATGGTTTTGTGTGATGTGTTCAACTTCCCCAGGCCACATACAGGCTATTAGAAACGTCGTAGTGGAGGGTACCTGAATAATTTCGACCACCTAGAGATTTTAACGTGCCCTGACATCATGCGACACAAGGCAGATTTTGCATTTCGCCTCCATTGAAATACAACCGCCGCGGCCGGAATTTATCTCGTGTCCTTAAACTCAGTAGCCGAACGCAGTAACAACTTATCCACCACGGTGGGTTGTACTACCTTTGCGTCACTCAACTCTGATCTGGTCGTGTTAGTTGGGACTGTGAACACGGTGCATATCAGTACTCGAAAGAACCAATTAAAATTCAGCACACAGAAGACTGTGTACAGCACACAGAAGACTGTGTAGTGAGGAAGCCCACATTTGGAAATAGCTTTGACTTTTTTTTTCACATGTGCCCTCCACATGAAAATCACATAGTTTACTGTTTTTAACTAGTGCAACAGTAAAACTGTTTCTGAAAACAAGACTTCTGACTTTGGTTGTCTCCCGTAAATAGAAGCATGCAAATATGGCAGTCCCTGCAATTTTCGCCAGGTTGTCCAAAACGGAACGAACCAATAATTCAGAACCGGTCCGTCCTCATTATGTTAATGATGTGCCATCGCGAACATCGCTCGTGGCGCCCTCTGGACGCCATAAAAAACAAGGGTTAAGGGGAGACTTCGTCTCCAGTCCTAATGTTCCATGCAATTAAATCGTACGTGAAACCTATGACAGCAGAACGTCAGGCACCGGAAACAGTGAAGTAGTGCTAAAATGCAAGAACGGGAATAACTAATTGAAGAACTCGAGGAAATGTTAGAACAGAGCTCAAATGGGACACACTGTTTTTTGTCACCATTAGCTGCAAAGCTATCTGTGACGTTTTTTGATTGTTTCGTGACATCGAGTGAAAAGGTGGAATGTTCTGTGCCTCACTTTAAATGGAGGACAGTCGAAGTCAATAATTTCAGAACTGAGAATCAAAGAATACGTAACATTTTGTGATGCTGTGATGCATTCCCTGCAAAAACAAATTCTATAATGATGGAGACGGCAAATAACGAAAGGAACAGCTAAGAAATATGGTTGGGAGGTGTGCCTGAACGAATGTCCAAACTCGGCAGTTTTTGCTCCGGAGCCTAGACCATTGGAAAACGTCAGGCCGAAATCAACACCGAAATATACTCAACGAAGTTTAAAACTGGAAGCTAACCTTTATCGACTTCAGTGCCCTCGCTTTTACGTATCGTTTTAACCAGAGCGATTTCAATTTGAAAGACAGAGAAAAAAACAAGCTGGAAGAAAAGGGCTTGTTGAGCTCCGAAAGATGTTTCTCTTACGTAAGGCAATTTTCTAAGCAGATGTAGGAAAAGTATAGGGCCAGCAGGAAAGGGCGCTCAAACCAGAATTCCCCCCCCCTCCCAACTAGTTAAGGGGTTGTCCATTCACTCACTTCCACCTCTGACCCACGTCCTTAATGTAGTTTCATCCTGCAGAAACAACACCCAGCAACCTACCTCCGCTAACCTCCGCTTCCAGAAAATTTTTGTCGCTCGTGTGAAGCTTCGGCTTAGAATACTTAATTCTTCATAAGAGTAAAACCATCAAAGTAGTCAGTTAGGGTACATCTAACTGATATTTATCGAGCCAAGCAGCTTTCATGATCGTCCTTTAAATTTTTTGTCCTACAACGACTGCGGTCCTCTCTCAGTTTAGGCATGAGAGAGACCTCAGCTTCATGTGGAATTTCATCATGTGTTCACCGGCATGTCTATCACACTGCAATTCCGGCCTACCTGTGCAATCGCACAGTCCAGTTTTAATATAGCCGTCATTATTCTGTGCTTACTATTCTAATGATTACGTATTCTTCGATGCTCTAATTTACTTAGTGATGATTAATAAAATGGGTTTAAACTCGTGTAGTCGTCTTTGTTGTGGTAAGGCAAAGTCGCTTATAGGATTTGTAACACACGAAGCTAAAAATAAATTAAGGGCATAGCGGTCTCGCAGCGTCTAAAAACCCCCATGCAATATGCACGAACACCGCAATATTGATTGTTTTTGTTTGTTCGTTTTTTTGTTACATCTTTGGTCACGGCTAGGATGTCGGGTAATACAGACAAGTTATCCTTGTTTGTAAGTCCAACTTGTCGTTGGCAAAGCTACCTGGCGTAAAAGACAAAACATTGGCGGTGGTTTAGCTCTGGTTAAACCTGGAGTGACGCGATAGCTACAGCTGGCCGAGCGGAACTTGGTCACGTGACCAACCACGTGACGAACCACGTGATCCGCCACGGCGCTGCGCCGCCGGCAGCTGCTCCGCACCACCTGACCAACCACGTGACAGCGTGGCGGCGCAGCCACCCTGAAGGTTGGAAATGCTACCGTAATGAAGCTATCGCTACAAATCAAAGAAGCCACCCTGAAGGCTGGAAATGTTATAGTAATGTAGCTACAGCTACAAAACAAAGAAATGAAGCAAGAAGTCTAAAAAAAGAAACCCGTTTGTCCTAAGGGCAATCAGGTGTAATGAAGAGATGACTTGCCGGCCGCTCTACCTGAGGCCAACAACAAGTTGTGGGGCCTGCACGTTTCCTCCGGTAGCGGTTCTCCGCTCCAGGTTAGGCCCAGATAATCAAAGAAACACACACGAATGAGCCCCTTTGTTTTCACAATGTCGCGCCGCGTAGCTTGGCAGTCACAAGCAGCTGTCGTCGCAGCCCCGGGCTATAGCTTGCGCGCGCAGAAGAGTCCTGGGTTCAAAGATTTCTCTGCGCTTGTGCGCCCCGCGCCGCCATTGAACGCTGCAATAATAATAATAATAATAATAATAATAATAATAATAATAATAATAATGTTTTGGGGGAAAGGAAATGGCGCAGTATCTGTCTCATATATCGTTGGACACCTGAACCACGCCGTAAGGGAAGGGATAAAGGAGGGAGTGAAAGAGGAAAGGAAGAAAGGTGCCGTAGTGGAGGGCTCCGGAATAATTTCGACCACCTGGGGATCTTTAACGTGCACTGACATCGCACAGCACACGGGCGCCTTAGCGTTTTTCTTCCATAAAAACGCAGCCGCCGCGGTCGGGTTCGAACCCGGGAACTCCGGATCAGTAGTCAAGCGCCCTAACCACTGAGCCACCGCGGCTGGTGAACGCTGCACGCCGGGCGCGTTTTTGCCCTTTGTGGTCTCCCGCGTGCCAACAGGCGCCTGTTAGGGCAAACATACATAAGCGGGACAGCGCTCAAGAAAACGATGATTCGTGCTTACCAGAGACGACGGGCAACGTTGCAAGGGTCATAAAGAAAAAAAAAACAGACCAATAGAATAAAAAAATAACTTCTTAGAAATGAATAATTGAAACAATTTCGCTATTGAATAAAACTGTCCGGGAATCCAAATTCAACGGTGGCGGAGGCACCACCAGCACCAGATGAAACGCGTACAGAATGACCGAAACGTTTTGGTTTTATGGGAGTTTAACGTCCCGAAACGAAGCCACGCGCTTGACTGTCCTCGCATTTGTGGGATTTGTACGCTTCCAGCGCGGAGTTACATCGCTTGTAAGCTTGAGCTTTGGACCAATGGTGTTTGCAGACATCGCACATTCTCATACTGCCTCGTAAGTGCTTCACGCGTCAGGCACAGTTTTGTGAACGTTGCGCAGCGTCACTTGCTTAGTTACTGCTTGGAAAAGTTGCGGGATTCTATTCATTACCTCTGTGCATCAGATGGAACGGGCTAGACAATACCGGGACACACTCTCAAGGCTATACATAGGTACGGCCCTGACAGGAACCTTAAGCGACCCGAAATGATCCTTCATGCTCTTTAAATGCAAATACACAACACAATTTCTGCCGTGGTCGGCTAGGTACGTTTTCAGTGACGGCTCTTTCTCATATGATCCCAAGCACTCGCTGGGGAAAAAGGATGCATTTTCACCACCGTTTTTAGGAGTGAAAACTTGAAATATGTACTATCGGGCGTCAAATGAAATGCGAAGAGCGGAGCGCGTGCCGGACGGTCCAGCTTAGGCCGTCTGCGTGTGCTATCAGTTACAGATGCGCTCTTCCGGTTCGCGATAGTTTTTTGTTTTCTTTCTTCCCAAGTGCACATCGCTGCGTCGGATCGCCAATATAAGGCGGAAAATCTTCAAGCGCCGACCAATTTCCAAGAACTTCCGCCATGAACATACCCGACCAGACGGGTTTATGTCAAACCCTGGATTTAAACGCCAATATAAGCATTTTTTTATGTTGCTTGAACACCTGTCATGCAATATACTGTTATGAGGCATAACGTGCATTGTCCTAGCAGTGCTGCCAAGACGATTGCCGCACCTGCTAGCGGAGACTTGCAGCAAATTTGTTACCACGCTTCCAAACAATATAGGCTTTGCCAGTGATTGTCACAGGCTGTTTTCATAACAACGATCGACATAAACGGTGGAAGGCAACAAAACGCGCCCAGAGTTGAATTGAGGCCATTTATTTCTTTATCTCGTCCGCAACTGTTACTCTCGTCATGCACCTGTAAGTTTGCTTTCAGTATCTATGCGGCAACGGTTCTCCAAGTCTGTCACGACAGCCCAATAAACAGGACACAATGAAGGCATAAGAATTTCGACGCTTGTCTCGAGTGTTATACAAATTCCTTGCGTTTGAAGACCTTATACTTGTTCTCTAGTGCGTATATAAGAAAAGGTACGTCCGTACTAGACTAACATTTCTTAGCTTATTCTGTTTATCTCGCACTTAATACAGCATTACACAGAAGGGAAAAAGTACAGCAATGTCTGCCGAAGTCAACACCTTCTTCCACACACTTCTAAATAAATAAAAGAAATGTAGTGACGAGACACGCATTCTCTTTTTCCCGTCGTGCCCTGTCCATCGCTTTTTTTTAGTGGGTGCGCATTTTTGCTTTTTAGGATTGTGTAGGACCTGGCGACCACATGCACTATTCCACTGACACTGAGCGCATATATCCAGAGTTGTTCTGACAGCAAGTTCACGGACCAGCAAAGAAATTATAAGGGCGCGGTTCTTTTCCTGCCATTCTAGCCTCGTCTTACTTGAACTGCTGGGACGTGCTAGACTGAAAGAGGCCAGAACAGGATGGCAGGATAAAAATAAAGAAAACATTACAATAGAAACCAGCAAGAAAGATAGAAAGTAGGAGAGAAAGAAAGAAACAGTAAATCAGATACACATTGGAAGCAACGAAGGAAACAAGAAAAGAAGGAAACAAGGGACTAAGCAATCATGATACTAAATATAAAGCCTCACAGAAAAAGGAAGAAAGAGAAAATATGCATGACAGAAAGAGGAAAAAGTAAGAAAGAGAGAAAGTAAGGGTTATAGAAGAAAGAAAATAAATAAAGTAAGCGAGGACAGATACAAGGAAGAAGGGAAAAGGACTAAAAGAGTAAAGAAGTTTTGCCAAGACTGAGCCTGGAGCTTCGCTTTATTCGAAAGCGCAATTGTTACTGTGAGGCTGCACAATATTTAATGGAGGGGTAGCTCTTTCCTGCTTCAAGATTAGTTATCTTTACCGGCCGCTAGTATCTTTTTTTTAGCGTTTCGGCCAGATTCCTTAACACAGCTTCCTAACTATGTGCCGGTCACTGGGCCTACTTCTGCAGTCACTTCCTAGAATAAAAGCACCGTTGTCATGATTTTACTTTCTTCAAGCGTGTGAACTTTTGTTCAGGCCTTTGTACCAACCAACTCAGTTTTTATCGTACGTACTTGTCTTACGAAGTGCTGATTGAAATGGAACGGGAATCAATGTCTGTGGATTTCTTAAGGACTTAACGGGCAAACTGTTCTAAATATGCAACTAGAAGCATGAAAATGTGTCTCATTGTATTAGGTTTGGGGTGCGCTCACAGTGCAGTATATCTTTTAGGTAGATATGGCTGGAACGGTTGAGCCAATAATAGTCTGCAAGGTATGCAAGCAAAAGAATAGATTGATATTGGTTTTATAATAGTTCAGTTATATTAATCGATGCGCTGTCGAAATCTTGCTATAGCTGTGGCTGCAAATTTTGTACAACGCTAATATGCTCGAAACAAGGCATATGTGACACCGCTGTTAATTGCCCAGCGGGGAAATTAAATGATGTAAGTTGAATGTTGATACGGCCTAAAACGTTTTACGACTGTGATTTGAAGGCTTCGATAGTAGCGATTCAAGAGAAAGAGGGGGGGGGGGTTAAAAATTACTTTGCAAAAAGATAAAGCTATGTTCAAGAGGGTGTTAAGGAAAAAACACTTTACGATATGCAACGAAGCATTGGAGGACATACCCAAGAGTTTTGGACGAAAGCATTTTGAACGCGCAATAGTTTGTGAACAGAATTTGTATCATATCAGTGCCGGTGCCTGCCTGTTATCGCCAGCTGATCATGTGCAGCATGCCACGTTTCCTTCTCTTTTATTCATCACTCACCTCCTCTCTCCACGGTCTTGTAAAAGTACAGACCACAATAAACTAGCATTTATTGTTACCTGACTGCGCCGTTCGTCATTCCGGTCGACAGTCGATACATGGTGTCAGAAATGGGGTAACCGCCCTTGTCTGGGAACAGCGGGGGTGCTCGCCAACTACTTAAAGCAGCAAAAATGTATAGCGCCAGACCACCGGAGCAACTGCGCATCGCCGGAGACACCAGTAAGAGTTGGAGCCTCTTCAAGCAAACGTTTGAAATTTTTTTGGCGAGTAACGTCGTGCAGAGAAAAGCCAAGATCCAGCGCCGTGAAAACTGCACAGCTTCTGAGCTTGGCGGGTGAAGACCGTTAGAGTTCTTCAATAATTTCAGTTTTGCCCCAGGAGAAAGGAAAGAGAACTACAACACGGTGGTCGCCAAGAGCGAATTGTACTGCGTCGAGTAGCAAAACGACGTGCACGAAAGATTCATCTTTTGCACTCGCCTCGAAGAGCAAGGGAATCCTTCGAGCAGTTTCTGAGGGACTTGAAGAAACAAGCCAGACGCTGCAACTTCGGCACCTTTGCCGACGACATGGTGCGTAACCAAATCTTTTTCGGTACTAAGTCGAGGAAACTTCGGGACACGATGGCAAGGGACAAAATGTTAACGTTTGAAAAAGCTGTTGATTTATGCAAGACGTCAATTCGAAGTTTGGAACGCAAGAAACGAAGAGAGGGGGTGGATGCGGGTAGCTCGAGCAGGCACACGCCAAGAGTACTGAAACTACCTCAAGGGGATAGCAGGTGTATTTACTGCAGCTGAGTACACGCCCCTCGTCGTTGCCCTGCGTATGGAAAGACATGCCACTCATTTCATGGGCTAAACCACTTTGCATGTTGCTGCGGAACTACGGGCGTAAATGAGATTCAGCAGGAAGACTACTTCGAAGTGCAAACAGTCGCTGTTGAAACCGTCCACAAAAAAAAAATGGCGGTGGTTTAGCTTTGATTAAACCTGGAGTGACGCGATAACTACAGCTGACACAGTGGAAATTGGTCACGTGACCAATCACAGCGCCGCGCCGCTGGAACCTGCTCCGCACCACGTGACCAACCACGTGACAGCGTGGCGGCGCCGCCACGCTGAAGGCTCTAAATGCTACCGTAATGTAGCTATCGCTTCAGCACCACGACTGGCGCGTCAAAGCGAAGATTGGTAGCCGATAAGTGGTGTTCAAAACTGACACTGGCTCGCAAGCAAACATCCTGCCCTTGTCGGTGTACCGCAAGTTAGGTGTGCATGCAGTGAAACTCAGTGATACCACACTTCGCTCGTATAGCGTTGGCATCATTAAACATTGCGGCATGGTCGCAACAAAGGTACCGGTTGACGACAGAGAAGTGGCCGCTGAATTTTTCGTGGTAAAAAAGGACCACCAAGCAATACTTGGGCTCGAGTAATAATAATAATAATAATTGGTTTTTGGGGAAAGGAAATGGCGCAGTATCTGTCTCATATATCGGCGGACGCCTGAACCGCGCCGTAAGGGAAGGTAATAAAGGAGGGAGTCTAAGAAGAAAGGAAGAGAGAGGTGCCGTAGTGGAGGGCTCCGGAATAATTTCGACCACCTGGGGATCTTTAACGTGCACTGACATCGCACAGCACACGGGCGCCTTAGTGTTTTTCCTCCATAAAACGATAAGGCGCCCGTGTGCTGTGCGATGTAAGCGATTGGTAAGCGACTGAGACTGGTAAGCGATTGGGCCTGATTCAACGAGCAGTGGAAGCGGTAACGACCACAGCAGAAGGCGTAGTCCAACAGTTTTCTTAAGTATTCAAAGGAACCGCTTGCATTCAGAGAAAATTTATTTATTTTTTATAACGCTCCGCAAGGACGCCGTCCTTGTCGTCCAGCTGGCGCGAAGGGTGCCTCCTGTCTCTTCAGCGGCCGCTGCGTGCCGAATTCGACCGGACAAAACGTGAGGGCATCATATGAAAAATGAGCAACCCAACAGACTGCGAAAGCCCATTAGTCACTGTACGCAAAAAAAGACGGCAAGCTAAGAGTAAGTCTTGATCCCAGGAAAAGTAACGAGAGACTGAAATGGGAACACTACCAGATGCCTCGTCGAGAGGACATTCAGGGGGAGCTGACAGGCGCGAAATTTTTCTCGTGTTTGGATGCGAGTGCTGGGTTTCACCAAATTCCAGTGACTGAGTCGGTGAAAATATGCACGTTCGCCGCGCTTTTTGCTCACTAAAGATTTTGAGGCTTCCTTTCGGCATCGCTGCAGCCATCGAAGTGTTCCCGAAAACCCTGAATGAGATATTTGAAGGTCTTCAAGTTGTGCCCGTATATTTAGACGATGTTCTCATTTGAGAAGCAACGAGAGTGGAACATGACTAACGGCTACGGAACGTTTCAAGTGCGGCTGAAACGGCAGGCTTGGCCTTCAAAGCGGCGAAATGCCACTTTGGCGTTGAAGAAATCGCATTCTTGGGCGACATTATTAGCAGCAGAGGCATAAGACCAAACTCCGCTCTGGTGAAGAGTCTTCTTGAAATGCTGAGAACGAAAAACAAACAAGCGGTGCAAAGAGTGCTTGGTGTTGTCAACTATTTTAGCAAATATTTACCAGCACTAGCTCAGAAAACGTCAGCGCTGCGTGGCCTTATCAAGCAGGATGCACGGTGAGTGGACACCTAATCACTAGACTGATTAGCAAAGCTTTGAGCGAAGCACCCCTCCTGGCAATATTTGGCCCTACTAAGGAAACGAAAGTGACATCGGATGCGTCACAAGCTTAGTAGACTCAGCCTTGCTGTAGCGTCGAGGTGCCCATTTCAGGCCAGTAGCATATGCATCGAGAGTCTTTACAGAAACCGAGCAGCGAAATTTGCAAATTGTAAAAGCAGCACTTGCATGCTCTTGTTATTGGTTGCGAAAAATTTCACCATTTTGTGTATGGCCGTCGGATTGCCTTGGAAGCCGGCCACCGGCCGCCGACGGAAATCGCGAAGAAAGCAATTAGGGATATGCCGCCTAGAGTCCAGCGTTTCTTCTTGTAGCTACTGAAGTACAGCTATGTTTTATCCTATACTCTTGGCCAACAGATGGAACTCGCAGGTATGCTGTCAAAGTCGATTCCTGATGACGTCATTGCTTTGGAAATGGAGGATGTTGAAGTCCACGCCATCGAGGCACTATATCGTCAAACGTCAGCGAAAGAACAATGACGCTTCTTGTGATCGAGACATCGGCGGATACATATCTGCAGCGTGTGATCGCATCTCGACAGGAATGCCCATAGACGGGTGCCTCAAGCCTGTCGCACCGGAACTATCGTTAGTGAACGGAGTACTATTTGTGCGCCTATGACGCAATGTCAAATTTCCCGGAAGTCGAGAAGCTGTCTGACCTGAGTGCGAGCACAGTCGTCGAAAGAATTTGCACCGATAACGAACCGCAATTCTCCAGCCTCGAGTTTTCTAGTTTTTCGGAACTGTATGACTATAAGCACGTGACATCCGCCCCACAATTTCTGCGCTCTAAAGGTTTTGCAGAAAAGGGTACACAGGTCATCAAAAGGATTCATAAGAAGACAAGCGAATGAAATGAAGATTTTTGGCTTGGCGTTTTGAATTACAGAACGAATCCTTTGGAAGACGGCCGGTGGCCTGGAGAGCTGCTTCAAGGAAGGAAACTTCTAAAAGAGTGCGGTGAAGGGCTAGTTGGTACGACATTATGGAAACAATGAATAACTGCGCAAGAAGAACGGGACAAGAAAGAAGAATCACACGAGACAAGCGCAGACTAACAACTGGTTTATTGCACCAACGCCTCCTTCCTTCGACAACAAAGCGCCCTCTTGAAGAGAAGAGGCCTGAAGAGGGTTGCCGGTAAATTCGGCGTAGAGGTTCTTTTTTCGGCACCTTGCAAGCTGTCGCGTTTGTGCGATTTTGTTATACCAGATAGGCAAAAGAAGGTTGAGTGTAGCACCAACCACAGGAACAAGTTTGTGCAATGCAGATCGAATGTAATCTATCAGATTCCGCTGAGCTGTGGTAAGGTGTAGGTAGGGCAAACTGGCAGCTGGGTCAACATTAGATTATTAGAGCATGCCAATTCCTTAGCTGATTCTAGAGGGCAGCATCCGCCTAGGCATTGCAAGACCTGCAAGCATGACGATAAAAATTGCATTCCACTTTTCGGCAGGACTAATATTATCGGACGCGTGAGGGACAAAAAAAGAACGTGAAGTTATCGAAGCCTTAAAAATCGCTACATAAGGGGCTGACAAATGTGTTAGCGAGGCTTCCATACACCTGTACAGCAAGGAGTTGGAGTTTCTTAGTTTGACGTGATGATTATGGCTTTTGTCTTTGCGGTTGGTGCGCATGCGCTTTGTTGTCGAAGGAAGGAGGCGTTGGTGCAATAAACCAGTTGTTAGTCTTCACTTGTCTTGTGTGATTCTTCTTTCTTGTCCCGTTCTTTTAGCGCAGTTATTCATTGTTTCCATAAGGAAACTTCGCATGCCCTTGCCCAACTTCCGCCCACGCCCGATCATCCAGGTCAGCAAGCACAAGCAGTCTAACCACAGCAGCCGGAACCTGCCAGCCCTTGAAGAAGGTGACGTCGTGCGCATAAAAGACTCCTTGTTGGAAAGGAAAGCTAAAGTTATCGTGCCTGCTTGACCACGATCCTACCTCGTTCAAGCCAATGAAAACCTTTTGCTGCGAAACCGGCCGCATTTATTCGCAACGAGGGAGCGATTCGCTTCATCCTCATCAGATGGCAGTGATTCCACTGACCGACCGACTGGAGCCCAACATGTCGCTTCAGAATCCTACAGCCATTGGTGCAACGGCGCAGCCTCCCCTGCCAAAGCGGTCAGCGAGACCCACAAGGCCAAACATTCGTTTGGGCAACGGCATGAACTTTCAACAAATTTCTTATAAATGATGAACATTGTTAGTGGGGGGGGGGGGGGGGGATGTATCATATCAGTGCCGGTGCTTGCCTGTTATCGCCAGCTGTTCATGTGCAACATGCCACGTTTCCTTCTCTTGTTTACCACTTACCTTCCCTTCCCACGGCCCTATAAAAGTACGGACCCAAATAAACTAGCATCGATTGTTTCCGGACTGTGCCGCTCGTCATTGTGGTTGACAGTCGATACACATTTTTTTCATATATTGTGAGACTTCACTACAACAATGAATAGATGAGCAGACCTCCCGTCTATAGGCTTGCGTTTTTCGCTATTAACGTTTTTGTTGCCATCAAATGCATTCCCTTTTGGGTTCCTATGGCAGTCTTAATCGCTTGGTGTGAGCGATGTAAAATGTTTGAAAGAAAAATTTTGCTAAAGATGGGAAGAATTGACCAGTACCTTAAATATTTCCATGAGACTACCTCTCAATATTCTAATACAGAAAATTTTTATTCAAGAATGTCGGACATAGTACTTATCGCACGTAGTGGCTTCGGGTCCGAACCATGGCACTGAAAAAGCTCGGGAAATCAATAAAAATAGGGTTCAACTCATTTGGGCAGACACTATAAAGGTCATGAATTGCATCTTCCCAGTATTCCTTGAGATGAGATTATATGACTGTCGTCTCATGCCAGTACTCACTCATAAGGCACAAGCGTGAAAGCTAACGAGAATAGTTCAGCTTAAAGGGCAAGTACACCGCTATTTGAGAATACAATGGTAATCAACGATTGAAATCGATATAGGCTGTAGGTAAAGCATAGCAAGTGTTTTTGCGCTACCCCATAAAATAACGACTAATCCGGCGACTAAGTTGTACGCTTCTCCTCAAAGCACAAAAGGAGCGCGGAGAAGCTCGGTATGACGTCACGGAAAGTAAGGTTTTAAATTTCCGCTGCCGTGAACCACACCCTGCCGTACCTGGTTGGGTGCCTATAAACAGCATTTGGTGGGCTTCGCATTCAGTGGAATTGCTTTTTTTTGCTTCAAATCAAGCATTCACGCATTGGAAATGTACCGGTACCGTCAATGACGTCATTATGCACCCCCGACTTTGTCCTGTGTGCTGCGGAGAAGCTTGAAGGCCATCCGGACTACAATCGACTATTACATTAGCATTTCAAATGCTAGCCCGAAAGCACTTCAAATCTTTTACCTCAAAGTTTCACACATTCGACCTCTTTAAGCTGGTCCATTTATAAAACCGGTGCCGTTGCCCTTTAAACTGAGGACAACGCAGCTAGCTATGGCAATGTAACTAATCGGTGTAACGTTACAAAAAAGGAAGAAAGCAGAGTGTGTCACGGAACAATCGGAGTTCTGTCCACTTCTTCACCTTGTTCGTCGTACGCCAGCACTGCCTTTCTCACAGTGATTACCTACCAACTCGCCCAT
The DNA here is from genome assembly GCF_052857255.1 of Amblyomma americanum. Classification (NCBI taxonomy): domain Eukaryota; kingdom Metazoa; phylum Arthropoda; class Arachnida; order Ixodida; family Ixodidae; genus Amblyomma; species Amblyomma americanum. Next base: position 27,562,403 of record NC_135506.1, on the reverse strand, counting down.
AAACGTATCTTGTGCGAGCTAATGACATATTAATAGAAATCAAGCAGAATAAATGGGAATGAGTTGGAGATGCAATCCGAAGGCAAGGTAACCGATGGCCGTTAAAGGTGACGAAGCGGATTCCAAGCACAGGCAAGCTAACGGGGGGCTAAAGGAAGTAAGTTAGGCGGATTATTTTAAGGAAGTTTGCGGGGATAAGTCAGTCGCAGCTTGCAAATGACAGGGTTAACTATAGGCATGTGTAGAGGTCTGTGTAATGCAGCAAACGGAGTGATGATGATGATGATGATGATGAAAAAACAGGCGTGGCAGGTTATATAGCGCAGACGGCTCAAAATATGATTTGTGATGTGCCTGCGGGCAAAACTTCTTTGGTTTTATGAGGGTTTAACGTCCCAAAGCGACTCAGGCTATGAGAGGCGCCGTAGTGAAAGGCTCCGGGAATTTAGACCACCTGGTGTTCTTTAACGTGCACTGACATCGCACAGTACACGGGCCTCTAGAATTTCGCCTCCATCGAAATTCGAACCCGCGTCTTTCGGGCCAGCAGCCGAGCGCCATAACCACTCAGCCACCGCGGCGGCCGGCAATACTTGTGATGTAGTGTGTAGGCCGTAGATGGTGGCGTGCTGGACTGAAACTGGCCGCATACCATTACAGAAACGTGGAAGACGCACTGGATTTCCAGTGTGTTTGCTTTTATGCGCACTAGCCCCAGTTTTGTTCATCGCAGGCAAGAGATAGGGAGCAGTTTGCCACCCTCCAATTTTCATTTTTCTTTTTTGTTGCCGTCTAATGAAGATTGGCTGCGCTCGTTAGCTGCGACTTGCTGAACTTGGTGCTGCGCATCAAATTTTGTGTTTTATTCTGGTTTGCAAGGTTCCTGTTGAGCTACTTTATAATGCTTACTGGGGAATGCTTCGGGCGCACCGCGTGTAAGAAGTCACAAACTAAGAGAGAAAAAGGAGACAAAATAAAGGAAATTGAAGATGCCAGTTCTGCAGCGACACAGCTGCGAGTCACGATATGAAAAAGCATGGAGTCAAGATTATGCAGCAGACCTCGGAAAGCTTATGTAAATATCGCCGGGCCGAAATCTCAAGGTTATGTGCAAGTTTTGCGTATTTCGTAATAAAGATGCAAACAAGTAGCAGGATTCACTTTAAATTCTGCGCTTTACCATGTTCTCAAGACGTTATGTGCTCTTAGTCATTTGCGGTGCCGCTAACAAATTGCATTTTTACGTGACTCGTGATATGCGCTAGGAGCCTATACAAATGCAGTGGGAAGATTTATGCCAACGCTCGGATTTTACGCTAGATCGTGACGTGGTGTGGCAGCTATTTTGACGCCTTTCGTTTTGAGTGATGGTGTGTGCATATGGCCTGCCTCCCTTCATATATCGGCTTAGAATATGTAACTCTTGCTATTCCTGCGGGGTTCAGTGCGCTTGTGCAGTTCTTGCTGAGCTACGCGACAGCAAGATAGGTTCCTTCAAAAGAGTTTTTAAGCCGCAGGGCTTCATACTTGGTCCCGCAGAGTCGACGGCTTCTAGTTCGTCCAGAGCTGGAAATTTTCGCCGTTCAGAACTTTAAATTGTTGGGTGGGCTGCTAAATCACCGCTGCTGCATTCAGGATAGGAACACTTGGCTTGAAGATTTCAGAAAAGAACGGTGCATTCAGTTGATCTCGAAAACAAAATTATAAAGAACTACATATAAGCGTGGGCTTTCCATCCACAAGCTAACCGTTTAGCCAGGTAAGGTGTTCCTAAGGCTGTTATGAGTCTGGCTCGTGCTGTTTATATTAAAACAATCTTATCTTTTTGAAATGTTACAATTAATTCGTATTTATGGATCAACCTTCAGAAGGTACCTTAGAGGCTCGGAACAAAAATAACTCGACGGAAGAGAAAATGCAGAATCACAGAGGGTGCATATTTTGTGCACTACGCTTTACTACGTGACGAGATAATGCCAACATGTCCTTAACACTGCTTTCAATTAAGCTAATCAGTTAATAATAATGATAATAATTAGTTTTGGGGGAGGAAATGGCGCAGTATCTATCTCATATATCGTTGGACACCTGAACCGCGCCGTAAGGGAAGGGTAAAGGAGGGACTGAAAGAAGAAAGGAAGAGAGAGGTGCCGTAGTGGAGGGCTCCGGAATAATTTCGACCACCTGGGGATCTTTAACGTGCACTGACATCGCACAGCACACGGCGCCTTAGCCATAAAAACGCAGCCGCCGCGGTCGGGTTCGAACCCGGGAACTCCGGATCAGTAGTCGAGCGCCCTAACCACTGAGCCACCGCGGCGGGGCCAGAGTCGCATTTAGAGAGACAAAGGCTCATTACGTGTGAGATGCTAACGTATATCGACTGGTACGCAGTTTGTTGATCACGAGGTGCACGATTATGATAGTCTTGCTGTTCCGCAATTTTTTTTCCCGTGATGGCTTGCCCTTTGGAAGATTAAACCTTTAAAGAAAAAATTGCCAGCTACCGGATGGAAAAAGTTGGTTGTAGTGAATTCGCCCGCATTGGCGCCTATTTACTTTTGAAACCAGAATTTAAATCTCAAAAGAACGAGCATAAAAAAATTTCCTGAAAGCGCCTTGAAGGTGAATATGACTGGAAAAGCGAGAGGAAATAAAAGGCATGAATTGAAATAAGGCTGATTATTTTCAGAGCAATACAACCTCTTCGAACGCTTGTACGGATTACCGCGAAGGCATACTTGTAACTCCTAGATACACTATCCCCATCTTCGCATGGCGTACACTGACATGTAATTTCGGGGCATCGCCCATGACAAACATTGGAAATGCTCGCCGTATACTATCTCGGCGACGTGAGGAAAGTGTCAGCACCCGAGACCGCAAGAGGGCGAAACTAATTGCGTGCCGTCGTAACGCTACACTTCTCCTCCTCGTATCCCCAAAGGGAAAGACGGCTCGGTTCCAGCCGCTGCACTTGTCAACTACGCTCCTTCGCGATAATTGTGCGCAGCACTACTCGTCCTGACGGCGACGAAAGCCACGCTTAATACTTGCGTTCGACTACGTATTAGCACGTTATAATTAGCCAGATGTGTATAGTTACTTGATCCGAGCGTTGCGGCTGCGAAGACTCAGTGAGATGCACGACAGTCGCCCACTATGTTGATTGGTACAGACACTACCACATAATTCGTAGAACCGGAAGGAATCTGTGGGCGGCACAGTATGCAGAAACAGCAGTGCCAACTATTGAACAGCGCATGATGCGTGGGTTCAGCGTCCCAGTCGACCAAATTACGCACCCTTAACTATGTCATATTTTTACCTCGCGCTTTCTTATGCCTGAAGCGCTCTAAATGACTTTTAGAGAGAGAAACATCGATGTAGGCAATTCACATTCTCCTGCGTATATCTGCGCATTACACTGAAGTAAACAAGTCGTGTGCGGAGGGCTCGGGTGACTCCGTTGTACATGCCATATACAGCCGACGCTGAAAAATATTCCACACTCCCAATTTCCAAAATCCAACGGGTACGTACCCGCCGCGGTGGCTCACTGGTTAGGGCGCTCGGCTACTGATTTGCTGTTCCCGGGTTCGAACCCGACCGCGGCTGCTGCGTTTTTATGGAGGCAAAACGCTAAGGCGCCCGTGTGCTGTGCGATGTCAGTGCACGTTAAAGATCCCCAGGTGGTGGAAATTATTCCGGAGCTCTCCACTACGGCACTTCTTTCTTCCATTCTTCTTTCACTCCCTCCTTTATTCCTTCACATACGGCGCGGTTCAGGTGTCCAACGATATATGAGACAGATACTGCGCCATTTCCTTTCGCCCAAAACCAATTATTATTATTATTATTATTATTATTATTATTATTATTATTATTATTATTATTATTATTATTATTATTATTATTATTATTATTATTATTATTATTATTATTATTATTATCAACGAGTACGAACAGGCTCTTTGCAGCTGTCCAGCAGACGTGGGGACTCATCTGTCGCGTGCTAAGGAAATGCCCTCATCACCAACCTCGCAGTCCATGTAGTGCACGGAATTAGTCAAACGGTCAAATTAGTTTCTGCAATAGTGAAGAAAGGTCATTGCACTCCTTCGTTCCCATGATGAAAGATTCAAGACCCTGACACGCGCAAACACGCTTGTGCACTTTAGACGATTCAGCTGCCCGCTCGATCTCGATGAGAAGAGTGCGTGTCAGTCAGCGCCCCTCCTTCACCCTCCCCTTCACGTTGGGCTTGGATGAAGACAAATCAACCGCACTCGGTGTCACTCGGTTTAGAATAGCCGATCAATGTTTTCTTTTTCGTCTTGAGTCGGTTGCATGAGACGTTTGCCTTCAAAACAGCTCTACCGGAGCATTGATCTTCACAAGAAAAGAAGGCGGCTTAGTCTCCATCTCCTAGAACTTGAGAAAAAACGAAAAAAAAAATCAGAACCGAAGAACCGTTTGATCCCAAGGAGGAACGACCACCGTATAGACGCTGTGGCCTCGACACCATCTGTCATTGGCATTCCACCGCTCCTCGCAAACATGACGCAAAGGAAGGACGTATGGCGTTGCAAACGACGAGGATCAGTAGTGGCAGGGTCGTAGAAAAAGGTCTGTGGTGTAAAAGGGATATGGTATGACAAGTGTCAAAGGTCATCGAGCCAAATCAGAAAGGATTACGGTCTACCGCCCATCGGCTGCTGTTGACAGAACTCGCTGGCTGAAGGATCGCCGCTATCGATTGGCAGTCGGAAGGTTTTAGCGTGCGTTGAGCCTTTGATAATGCTCTTTGGAATGGCAATACTGCTGGACGCTGACATCGAGATGTCAATGAATCTTACGGCTATAGTAAGAAGACAGCCCACAGGTTCCTTTGTTTTCGTACTTTGAACGCGAATAGGAAAAAGGTATTAAGAAACAATTAATCAGTCCTCAAACTGCATGTCAACGCGTTCTTTGAAAAGTCGTTTCACTAAAGCAGGTCATCAGTGAGGGTTCTAGCGAGTATATTTGCAGATGTTCGCAGTGGAGAAATTTAAATACTTGTATATTCAACATGGTAATTTTCATTTCTGTACATCCTGAAGTCTGCCCTAAAGTGATGCGCATACTCCGGCGTTTATTTCGAACTTAGCGCAGCATTTTTGCTGTTGTGGACATGCACATTCTTTTAACAGTTGGCTACAGATGTAAAATTGCCCGCGACAGGCTTTCACAATGGCCGCAACGACAAATGAAGCGTCATAATACATATTTGGACACCCATTTACCTTTATATGGCGCATCTAAAAGTGGAACATAATGATAGGGTTAAATATTATTGCCAGAAACTGCACTTTTATCAAAGTTGGGAGAGCAGCTCTTGATCTGCCACTTTATTATTCGTGTGACAGGACAAGGTCGTAAGGTCCACCACTGCTGGCGTTCACAGGAAATAAACTGACAAGCTAGTCGGATTTGGCTTTAATGGGATGCCCCGACCGCCATTAAGATGATTAATTAATGTAGGGTAGGACGTATAAATGCTACTTGGGATTTGTTTTGATTCTCTTGCCTTAATGGCACATAGTTAAAGAGGCGTGTCGTAAGATGCATGTTGATTGAAAGCCCAGAAATCATTAAATAAAAACTCAAACGTGTGCCAAGAGGCAATGCTACGAGGTCCTACTTTGTGCTTGCTTTTTGATTAAAACTGCCACGCAGCAACTAATTATAAAAAAGCTGAAAATTATTAATCAAGAAAACAAGACCTTAATCTCATGGAAACTTCAGCGAATATATAAAGAGGTATATAAGTGCATTTTTATAAAAAGCGAGCTATTCAAACCATCTGGGAAGAAACCAAAAGCTCTATTCTTTTGACAATACAGTACCGTAGCGGGCTGATGTCTATTGTATCATGTCGGCAAGCCTTTTTGCTCGGGCTGCAATACTGTACTAGAAATGTTGCTACGGAGAAAAGGAACACTCCTGCTTCTTTTGCGCGGTGTTAATAATTGATGACTGATTGAGCGATTTATTAATTGATTGATTGTGTTCTAAGCAAACATTGCGCGGGAAGTGGGAGACAAAGAGTCATATGCTTATTATTACGTGCTCACAAAGCGAGCAGCACGTGCCGTGAAAATTGGTGCATATGCACCGAAGGCAGGTAGGCGCCGGCTATTACCAAACTAAATGACCTTGACAAGTCGGAAAATGCCTTGTGCCATGGCGCTCTTTTGCTATAGAATGTCTTGCGCCGTAAGAAAATCTATAATCATAATCAGCAAACTAAATGCCTGCAGTGTGGTCCTGCAGAAGTTAAATTTTTACAGATCGCCAATATATACTGATGTGGAATAGAAAACAGAACAGAGGGCCATACATCAAAGCATGCGTACTAAGTTTGCTGTCAAGTGTGAAAATACCTGCCGCTCCTCAAGCAGCAGCTGCATAGGTTTTAAAAATGGACGAGCTGAAAGCGGTCGAATTAAAGGGGCTAGCATTTCAAATGGTTTAGCATTTGAAATGTTTATCTAAAGTGCGTTAAGGCGAAATTCTTTAGCCTGGTGTTGCTGCTTGCGTCAGTGATGTTTGGTTAAGATGTGCATGAAGTACAGAATTGTGTGTGAATCTTACATACTGGAGACACTGGAGGGCGTTTGGGAGGCATCCGTCTGATTCGACGTCTTTCCGCAAACACTCTCCGGCGTCCTAGACAAAGACAACTACATATGGGCTGGCAGGAAGTAGCGTAGGCGTTAGCACGCTCGGCTGAGGAACGGAAGGATGGTGGTTCCAATCCCATCGTGCACAAATATTCTTTTTCTTATCGAGTTCAAGACCGAAACTGAAGGACGGACGGACGCGAGCATGAGCCATTAAAGGCTTTCGCCTTAATTGCCCCGTCACTCTTTCCCAGCGCCTCCTATCTCAACTACTCCTGGACACTTTTTTAGTACGTCAGGCAAAGCGTCACATTTATCGTGCGAGTGTTGCATCCGCAGTGCACCGCCAAAGAAAGCACTGCGAATGAAATACTGGGCATGGGTGAAGCACTGAGTATTGCTGAGTGCGTTGTCAATTGGTCGCCTCACGCGCTGACAGTGTCAGTCCTGAGTGGCAGATCAAAAGAAAGAGCAGATAGTAATTCGGTTGCACTTTTAGTGCTGCGATAGAGAATTCTGCACAGCAATAGCTGTCAACTGTTGCTACGCAGCGCCCCACAGTCCTTTTTTTTTAACATATGGTGTCTTCTACTCTATACGGCCCGCATTAGCCATGACTGCAACAGTCAGCTCCTTGAAAGAGCGAACTGTCAAAAGAGCACTCTATGCCGGCCCACTAAAATTGCAAGTTCGCAATTTCGATGGCAGCATGCTGCACAGTCAGTGCCGAAGTTCTGTTGACCATAAAGAGCACACCCTAGAGAGCGCATACTTTAAGGCTTCAGTTGATCCATCCTTAACACAATCAACCCTTCCAAACAAAATACACCAAAAAAGTGTGCACTGAGAATAGCATACAAAAATGCTTTCTTGTTAGCGGCTCAACGAAGAAAATTAAACCAAAAACGCACTGAATAAAAGGCGGGGTGCTTCTGCCAGCGCTTCTGAAGAAAGTTTCGAAAGTATCTAGTTCGTCTTCACGAAAGGCTTTTGAAGATAATACGGCTAGGCGTGACCTCAAAGCGCCCCTTTGCCCTGTAATCGTAAGAGCCGAAAATAGCTTTCCTAAAGGCGGACACATCACTGCAATTTTTTTATGAATATTGTTCTAAAACTACAAGCTTCATTTCGCTCGAAACAGAAAATTAATTTGTCTGGAAAAAAACTTGTCTCGAACAGATTTTTTCACAGCTGTCGTAAAAACATGTGTTCACTTAGAGCCAGCTGCTATTGACGCAGATTTATGGCGCGGTTTGCACAGTGGCTAGCTGTAAAGTGTTTCACGCAAAACAGGCGGGTGTGTTTTGTGCGAAGAAATGAAAAGAAAACACGCTACCCTTAAACACCTACCACACGACCTCCGCACGGTATGTGCTCGAGTCTTGCTTCGATGATTTATGGATTGTGGGGGTTTAACGTCACAAAGCGACCTAGGCTATGAGGGACGCCGTAGTGAAGGGCTCCGAAAATTTAGACCACCTGGGGTTCGGGCACTGACCTCGCACTGTACACGGCCATCTGGAATATCGCCTCCATCGAAATTCGACCGCCACGGCCGGGATCGAACCCACGTCTTTCGGGCCAGCAGCCGAGCGCAGTAACCACTGAGCCACCGCGGCGGTTGGACGCTTGCTTAGAGCAGGTGCCGCAGAAAGCAGAGTGAGGTTGTGGGTTTTGTCATATTTGGTAGCTTGTTATCCTTAGCTTCCTTCTATCAATTTGCTGGCAGGCATGCAGTATGGTGGAATACTTTTCCGTTACCTAAAAATAGGCAAAAACAATTCTCGGTGCTTCTTTTGTTGTTGCTGCAAATATTGTGACCTTTTTGAAAAATGTCATTTGGTACGATTCTATGACCACATTTTGTAAAAAGCGTTGATGACCGAAGCGGCGGCCTTCTGGCAGAGCATCCGCCTCGCATTCGAGAGGTGCTGGGTTCGATCCCCAGTGCCGCCGGTTGCTACCAACCGGTTTTGTAATGGGTACAGGATTTCCCACGTCCTGGTGCTCGGCTCTTCTGTGGAGAAATGTTTGGGAAAATAGCCTTGGACCAAACAGTTGCTTTCAGTGCTTTATACGGTCTAATCCGGAATGTTAATTTGCTTCATCTTCCTGCAATTTATTTTCACCGCTGAGTAGGCTGTTCACTTATTTAACAGTTTTAAAGAACTTCTGGGTCTCCTTAAACATTACTTCACTGTTTCGTTTTTTCCGAAACACCGAAAAGTTCGCTAGACGGATGCTTCCAGTGCTCCCCGCACTGGCAGGACGAGCCACGCATTCCGCGCCATCCACCGCGTTTAGTAATTAATAATAATTGGTTTTCTGAGGAAAGGAAATGGCGCAGTATCTGTCTCATATATCGTTGGACACCTGAACCACGGCGTAAGGGAAGGAATTAAGGATGGAGTGAAAGAAGAATGGAAGAAAGGGGTGGCGTAGCGGAGAGCTCCGGAATAATTTCGACCACCTGGGGATCCTTAACGTGCACTGACATCGCACAGCACACGGGCGCCTCAGCGATTTTCCTCCATAAAAACGCAGCCGCCGCGGTCGCGTTCAAACCCGACAACTCCGGATCAGTAGTCGAGCGCACTAACCACTGAGCCACCGCGGCGGGTAATTATCCACCGCGTTTCCGCGAAAAAGTTTTAATTATTCGCGCTTGCTCGAATCATTTCGAAGCGTCGAGGTTTTTTTTTTTTTTTTTGGTTAACGAAAGCGTAAGTGATTAGAAACCTGGAGAGCATTTTCGAAGTACATTTGCGGCGCAAGGGAAGCTTTAAGAGAGAGCGAAAGAAGCAAGAGCACCTTGAACCCGTCTTCACAAAAAGCCTTACCAGGTACTATAACCACTTTCGTTACGTACAACGGTGCCGGCCCCGTAATTCCAGCACACTGTCCTGGAGCAATACGGGGGGCCCGCCTTTTTGGGTAGCAGTGCGGAATTATCTTCATTCCCGGCCGCGCACGCGAGAAGCGGTGCGACCGGCAGTCCCATTAGTTATTTCGAGGCAGCCACGAAGCCGCGAGAGAGCCTTGGTTCTGAACGCATTTGTCAAAACGAGGCTGCTCTTGCTGCTGGCTTAACCCTAGCGTGCCGTGACAAATCGTGCTGGAAGTAGACAGCGAGTTCGTTTCTTCGACTCGCCCAAGGAGGCTGGTGGCCTGAGATAAGCGGGCTATGCCGAGCCAAGCGTCTCTGCGTGGTTACATACGCTCCGATGTGTCGACCGGCGCGGGACAGTGGGTGTCGTTACTAATAAAATAACCATGTGGGCTAGTTGGTGTATTTCAGACATAACTTCACCAGCGAAAGCACGAGGCACCAGGAAAAGAAGAACACAGGACAGCGTTGTCCTGTGTCCTTTTACTGGCGTGTCGTGCTTTCGCTGGTGAAGATATGTCGCAAGGTAACCATGTGGGCCAGTTGGTGTATTTCAGACATAACTTCACCAGCGAAACCACGAGACACCAGGAAAAGAAAAACACAGGACAACGCTGGAATCTAGCGTTGTCCTGTGCTCTTCTTCTCCCGGTGTCTCGTGCTTTCGCTGGTGAAGTTATGTCGTTACTAATGTTAAACCGTTCCTGGGCCACGAGGACAGCGTACAATGCACTGTATAGATTACGTTACACATGTATGTACGCGCGTAGTTTTTGTACAGCCTTCCTGAGTTTTAATAATATAGCGCGAGCGTCGATGAAACTGCTGCTCAGCGCCTTGTAACGGCGATAAGCGTGCAACACGGTGAGAGTTCGCGCACGCTCACGAAGGGGAAGCGTCGTCTGCTACGCTGTTCCGATCACGAGGAACACGCCCTGCCACAATATCTGTTCAAAAAAACTGGTGGGCAATAGAGCACGTGTCCATGACTAAGATGTGACACTGAAACGTTGTTTTCCTCTTTGTTTTTTTTTTTTTTTCACATCACGGGAGGCAACGCCTGCGAAGCCGAGTTAAGATAAGAAAAAATAAAAGGAAGGAAATACAAGAGCACGTCGGAACCATTGCCTGGAATGGGAACCTTCTGATTTGAGCAGCTCTCTGCGAGGTTGGAACGGAATTAAAAGTGTGCCAACCAGCATTTAATCAGTCTTTCAGGGTATATCGGCTATAAAAAATGCATCGCAGCGTTCAAACGCCTTAGTGTCACATCTTAGTCATGCATATGTGCTCTGCTGCAAGCCGGTTTTTTGCTAACTGGTATTGTGGCAGGGCGGGTGACCTCGTTATCGGAACAACGTAGCAGACGATGCTCTCCCTTCGTGCGCCTGCGCGAACTCTTGCCTTGTTGCACGCCTTTCGCCGTTATAAGTTTGGTCGACGCTTGCGCTGTATTACTAAAAATCAGGAAGGCTGTACATACGATTAAGCGTGAAACATGGCTGATCTCTTGTTTGATGCCTTCTAGTCCATGGTGCCGATGTCGTCCATTCACAGCTTGAGTTGCGAATGAAAAGGGCGAAAAATTCGACAGTTGAGCACATAATTTCTTGAGTCGAATATTTTGTGCGGGACGGAAGTCTTTAAACCAGTTAGCTTGCAAGCGGTGCGACGAGCTGGTCTTCCGCGATACAGTGATTCAAGAAGCATCATGAAATGTATACATACAAAACTCATTCAATACTTTTACTGGTCACGAAACTTCACCGTAAGTTTGCAAAAGGGACAGCAGCGGCAGTTAGGGGCGCCAGCGACCGTCTAAAGGCAGCGGAGAGGCGCCGGGACTTGTGCTGAGCTGTAAACGCCGCAGTTGGCAACAATGCATGCTTACGTATAGGCAGACATAATTTCACCAGCTAAAGTAAGAGACATCAGGAGAAGAAGAACACAGGACAACGCTGGGCTAACAAATGAAGTTTAATAAAAAAAACAGCCAACCAAGGTCACCGGAACATGCATGCGTGTCAGACACACTAAAAACAACACATATGTGGTGATTCACCTAGAAGTAATGGATACACACTGCCAAAGCAGCAGTTTGGCCCAAGACCCTTTCCTCAAGCATCTCTCTCTAGGAGAGCCTAGCACCAGGTCGGATGAAATGTTCTTATTAAAAAAACAGATGGGCACCCCATGGCACTGGGGTTCGAACCCAGCACCTCCCGATTGCGAGGCGGATGCCCCACCACAAGGCCACGCTTATTCGGTTCTTAAAAAAAGGGCCACAAATGGGCTTCTACCGTGCGAGGCGGATTTAGGGTTGCTTGACGGCGGAACTTATCCCTGATCCGTCGAAGAAACGGTTTGGTCGAAGACCCTTTTCCCAAGCATCTCACCCTGGAAGATCCGAGTACTGGGCCGGGGGATATCTTGTACCCATTAGAAAACTGGTGTGTTCCCGTTGGCATTGGGGATCGAACCCAGCACCTCCCGAATGCGAGGGAGGTGTCCGAAATGCACCAACTAGCCCATATGGTTGCCTTGTTGCGTATAGGCTTTTTCACTGTTTGCAGCTTGAATTAGTGCACATGTGTTTTGCACTTTGCTCCAAATGCGCAGTAAGACGGCAGTATGAAATGTGCCAGTAGGAACGCTGATGGCACTTTCCAGTAGAAATATGGCTGCACGCAGAAAAATAAATTTTAAATAGACTATAACTGCCATTGTTGATAGCTATTTAAAAGTGAAAAACATTCGGGGCTTTTGCAGGAAATAGGTATTTTAGAGCGACTTCGTTAAAAACAAAATTTTCCCATAAATGTCGGCAGCATCAAACGGGTCCTATTTTTTCTGTGCGTGATGGCATGAAAAGCTGTATCTTCCTGCTCATTTAGCACGTTGTCAAGATTTCGCCAGCTGATTGTCGTACCGTCGATGGCACGCTTAACACAAACTCTCAATCACGTGCCTTCCGTTGAGACAACGTTAAGGTGGAAGCAGGCCCCCAGCTGTTTACAACCGCCGCAAACAAACCGTGCAGCACGGTCTCAGATCCAGCATCCAACGCTCAGCGGCTCCAACGTCAGTTCCGGAGGCGCGCTCGAGCGTTCCTTTTAAGCGTGCTGTCAGCGGCACGTCCGAGTTGAATTATAAACGTCACTGATAGCACTCAAATACGGCTCCTGAGAGCTGTATCGCACCTCTTCCACATACGCGCCGTTTCTAGAAAGAGGAGGAGAAACGTTCTGGAAAAATAATATCGTACACATGTATGCGACTGTGCTTACAGAAGCGTGTCGTACATGAGTCCATGCGGCGCCGTAGTGGCGCTGTCGACACTCGTGTAATGCTTGCCGTCTTTATACACTGGTACTACTGAAGCGATGTGTGTCGCATAATCTTAGCGATTGGTGCAATATCCGGCTCGAGTAACGCAACGCGTTGAGACCACAGTTTGTGTTTAGCTCGGGCGGGTGTTCACGGTAGCAAGAAAATGACATTTGCAATTGACCTGAAGTGCCCCAGCTTTTATGCAACGGCTCGCACTGTTTAAATTGACCGTGTAGGCAGTCGTCATCTTCAGCGGCAGGAACAGCAGCAGCCAGACTACGTCCACTGCAGGGCAAAAACCTTTCCCATCATCATCATCATCATCGTCATCATCATCATCAGCCTGACTACATCCACTGCAGATCAAAGACCTCTCCCTTGTCTCTCCATTTAACCCTCTCTATTGCCAGCTGCCCCCCCTATGCCTTTTAACTTCTTTATCTCATCCGGCCGCCTAACTTTCTGCCGCTCCCTGCTACGCTTACTTTCTCTTGGAATCCACTCCGTTACCCTTAAGGACCAGCCGTTGTCTTGCCTTCTCAGTACATGCCCTGCCCAAGCCCATTTCTTCCTCTTGATTTTGACTAGGATGTCATTAAGACGCGTTTTTTCTCACCCACTTTGCCCGCTTACGGTCTCTTAACGTTACACCTATCATTTTTCTTTCCATGGCTTGCTGCGTTGTCCTGAACTTAAGCTTAACCCTTTTTCGTTAGCCTCCACGTTTCTGCCCCGCAGGTGAATACTGATAAGATACAGCTGTTGTACATTTTTCTCTTGAGGGATATTGTTAAACTGCCATTCACGATCAGAGAGAATCTGACATATGCGCTCCACTCCATTCTTATCCTTCTAGTTATTTCCCTCTCATGATCTGGATCAGATGTCACTACCTGCCCTAAGTAGACGTATTCCTTTACCACTTCCAACACCTCGCTTCCAAATGTGCACTGCTGTTCCCTTTTTAGGCCGTTGAACATTAATTTGGTTTTCTGCATGTTCATTTTTAGACCCACCGTTTTGCTCTGCCTGTCTAAATCATTGATCATGCTTTGCAATTCATATCGTGAGTGACTCAGCGAGGCAACGTCACCAGCAAAGCGCAGATTATTTAGGTGTTCTCAATTTAGGTGTTCTCAATTTAGGCCTCGGAATACCTCTAGTAAACAGGTGGTGTAAACAGTCCTCTCCCATGTCTCTCCAATTAACCCAGTCTTCTGCCAGCTGCGCCCACCGTATGCCCGCAAATTTCTTAATTTCATCCGCCCACCTAACTTTCTGCCGCCCACTGCTACGCTTGCCTTCTCTTGTAATCCACTCCGTTACCCGCTAACTGCTTACTGTAAACAATTATATTTTCTTCATGCGTGCATCCGCAGCATATACACAAGCTTCCTTTTTTATTTCGCGCAATTACCATAAGAGAGTAATTTGAGTTCGCTGTATAATAAAGGAATCTTCGTGCAGAAACCGGAGAAGGCTCCTACTCTTATATAATGTTGCCAGTCAGCCCCTTGGAGAAATTCTCTTTCCTTTTCACCGTTAGTCCCTCTTCCTGTAAAATTGATGTCCTTGAAGCCCTTGTCCCTGCAGGTGGCGAACATCCACCTCTGCAGCAGGTCTGGAACACCTCGGGTAGGTGGTGGGTTGTGTGTCTTCTTGAGATTCCCATCGGCACGTGACCGAAGAGGCATTGGCCGCCCCGGCCTTTATCCTTCTACAAGATACCTCCCCTCATCTCTTTAGGTTATGAGGGAGGGAGCCAGTGCACGGAGGAAGGCGGGTTGTGTACTTCATTTTGTAGAGGAGGCTAAGATAGGAAGACCGGTGTGGGCGTGTAAAGGGAGCCTGGTGGGGAATGCATTAGTCTCTGGAACTTGGTGTGCTAGTCTACTTTTCTCTGCTCAGCGTTCTCAGCAACGTCTTGTGTGCAGTGTATCTCGGTGCGCATCTTTGTTTTCTTATTAAGACGAAGACCTTTAATGGCCCATACTTGCGACCATGACCTTGTCCGGTTTCAAGTCATGTCACACCGATGACGTCATCAACGCTGTGTCGATAAGAAAAGAAAAACCTTGTGCATGGCGGGATTCGAACCACCATACTTCCGTACCGCACCCCAACGTGCCAACGCCTGTGTTGTTCTCCTAGGGACACTTTATTTTTCGTTCTTTTTATGGTCCCCCAATAATTTTGTCCAGCCTGTTATACTGAGCGGCACGGTCAGGGGCACTTTATCTTCAGGCGAAAGCCTTTAATGGCTCATGCTCGCGTCCGTCCGTACGTTACGCTCTTCAAATCGATAAGCAAAAAATCTTTTCGCACAATGGAATTGGAACCACCGTCCTTCCGTTCCGCAGCCGAGCGTGCTAACGACTGCGCTACTTCCTGCCAACGCATATGTAATTCTCCTTGTCTAGGATGCCTGAGAGTGTTTGCAGAAAGGCGTCGAATCAGACTGATGCCTCCCAAACGCCCTCCAGTGTATCGAGCATTTGAGATTCACAAACAATTGTGTACTTAACCAGCATCATAACACCACACATCAGTGACACAAGCAGCAACACCGCTCTAAAGGCTTTCGCATCACCGCCCTTAACGTCAACAAAGTGCCCCCTTAAATTTTTGAGTGCATGTATCTCCTGATTTACACACACTGCCTTTGTCATTCTTTTCAGTTGTTTTACGGTGGCTAAAGAGTCATGCATAGATATGGGCTTCTCCTTTGACTCTGCATTATTTATGGCCTCCATAGCATCGCGGATGTCCTAAAGTTCCGTCAGTTCAGAGGCCACGTGGTCTGATAAGTATTCATGATTTACATTCAGCTCTCAATGTGTCGGGCTAGTGGCTGCTGTTCTACAAACCGAAAATGCTTCCTTGTAGGATATCAATAATTCATATCTGGTTGCAACCCACGCGGGTCTTAGGCTGCACGTATCAAATAAAACAGAATTTTAGCCCTGCCGTTCTGCCTATCTCCTGGGTCACGATGTGACCATAGACGCACAGCACCACATCCAATTTACTTGAAGATAACTCCGCGCTGGTACAGCTCACTATGTTTATAGACCTCGCGCTCTCCTGAAATATTAAAATCCTTGCTGAGCTTTTACTGACAGCTCAGCGATGTTAAACCGCTGTCCTTTCATTGTCATTTTCGCTTACTTAATTCCCATTGGCTCCGGACGCGGAATTGTGCACCACTCATACGGGTCACATAAGTAGCCATCATTGGCTCGTTCTGTGAAGGAGAAGTGCGCACTAACAAACTTCGCGGGTGTTAATTCTTCCCCTCTACGCGCAGGATTGCGTGCATCCTTGCTGTTTCCCTTCATTCGCAACGTCATATACACCGTCAGCTGTGTCGGAGACGCTCGTGCAGAAGGTCGGCTCAGATTGCAACGCCTCATGGCCATATTATGACCCTCAGCTATGTTTTCCACGTTTTTGTTGGGTTCTCGTCGTGTCGTCACTTCCTAGCGTGCGTCCATTTCGTGCTCATTAAGGCGAAAGCCTTTAATGGCTCACACTCCCGGTCGAGATCCTGTCCGTTCGTTACATAGCCAACCGGAAGTCACGACAACGGAAATGACGTCATACCGTCCGTCCGTCTGTCCGTTAAGCTCTTCAACTCGATAAGAAAAAAATCTTTGTGCACGATTCGATTCGAAGCACCATCCTTCCGGTCCGCAGCAGAGCTTGTTAACGATTAGACTACTTCCTTACTTTTTTTTCTTTATTGCCGTCTTTGACATTCAAAGTACGAAACTCAACAGATAAAACGCGTCAGCGAAGCTTTGACTGACACGCCATGTTAAAATTTCTTCAACTGTGCCAACCCGTCAAGTAGATCAATCCACTCTGGTGGTTCGGGCAGGGCCCGATACACTTCCTTGAAACGGACAACACCCTCTATGAAGTGATCACACACGGGTCGGACTTCATTATCTGCATGGTTGAACTGCATCCTCGTTTTCCATAAGCTGTGGAGGCCCAGGAGCATTATCAAATCGAATGAAATTCCGTTGGTGTTATGAACCGGCAAAAATCTTATACCGTGTGAACTTATGAGTAAATCCTTTTCTAGAGTTCTTTGAAGAACATCCCAGAAAAAAATTGGGTCCCAACAATCCAGAAACACGTGTTCTATTGTTTCAGGTTTCCTATACAGGTAACAATTAGTTGTCCAAGGGACGAATAGACCTTTATCTTGCATCCATGTTTTGACGGATAATGTGTTAGTATGCAGTTTAAAGAGAAAGGATTTGACTGATGGTAGTACTGGCATATTCTTAACTCTCTTGAGCACATCTTCTCCTGGGCATCCACGTTGTGGCGAACCGTAAATCGGTACAGGAAGCATTACGTCCACTAAATGCGAGTACAATTCTTTCCGCGTAACATTACTTAAGTATTCAGCAGAGAATCGAACATGCAGCATTCTATATGTGAGCACCACTTCACGCATGAACCCTCTAAGTGCACCACTCATAGTTTGACATGAGTATACAACAAATTCTGACAGGTGTCTACCTAGTCTAACTTGCACTACTGTGCGAAGGAACACATCATTTTGGTCACGGAGAAACATAAACCGTGGAACAAATATCTTTGCAATGAGAAATATATTGCAGACAGTGGCGCGCGAGAAAACAGACAATTGTCTCCCCTTCCACGCGCCAACCTTTTCCTTCGCCCTTGAAGTTTGGTCCTCCCTGTACAGATCAGGGTCCCGGTAAAAGTCAAGAGGCACACCAAGGTACGTTGTCGGTGTGGTGGACCAGGGTATTCTACTGTAATGGTCTGGTGTGGCTTCCAAACTGCCATGCCAAAAACCATAGCTTTTTTCCCAGTTTGTCAGGGCCCCCGTGCACTAACAAAATTTATGGACATTTGTTACCTCACAAATGCTTTCTCTATCGCAACAGAAAATAGCAATGTCATCGGCGTAAGCCAGAATTTTCACATGCGCTGACTGAAGCCCAAATCCCATTATGCGCTCGTTAGTTTGAATGGCTATGCAAAGCGGCTCGAGGTAAGCAGCGAATAACAGGGGCGACAACGGACATCCCTGTCTCACAGATGAGCGCACTTGCAGGGCTATCAGTCAGGTCTCCGTTCACAATGATCCGTGTTGTACAACTGGCATATGCCATCTTGACGCCGCCTGTTAATACGCTTCCTACGTTGGAATGGTCCAATATTGCGAACAGCACATCATGCGAAACACGGTCAAACGCTTTTGCGAGATCTAGTTGCATCATCGCAACTCGCTCAGCAAGTTCGTCACAACATTCCAGCACACTTCGGGCTACGTGTATGTTCGTGGCGATGCTTCGACCCTTTATACCACAGGTCTGATGTAGGCCGACCAGCATGGTTATCACACTTTGCAGTCTATTGGCCAGAACCTTCATGATCTTGTAGTCGACGTTAGTGAGGCTTATCGGGCGATAAGACCCCACTAGGAGGCGTTTTTCCGGTGACTCAGTTTTAGGAAAAAGAACAATGTGCGAAGTTGTAAAGGAGAGTGGTACACGGTTTTGCTCATAAGATTCGGCGATAACCTTGAGCAGAACATGAGCTATCATTGTTTTGAAAGTTCTATAAAAAGTTGCCCCCAGGCCATCAGGGCCAGGAGCCTTACCAGCTGGCAGAGCGTCTATTGCGTTCTCTATTTCTTTCACGGAAATCGGTTGTTCCAGGCGCGTTTTTACTTCGTTTTCGAGCTTTGGCATTAACGGCAGAAGTTGCGCTTGGAAACCACCTACAACATTGCGCGAATGGCCAAGAAGTTCTTTGAAATGATCGACAATGACGCGTTTGATAACTGTGCTGTCAGCCGAAATGTCGTTCCCGTTTCTTATTTCCCGTATTTCCTTGTGACGCGTGTACCGTTTCCCGTCCGATAACGCTCGCTTTGTTGGTGTTTCTTGGGCACACAGCTTCTCGGACCGAGAGCGAATAACTGCCGCACTGTACCTGTCTGCATCCAGTCTTTCTAAGTGAGTTTTGATGTCTCAATTTTTCACGGCACGTACCAGGTTGGACGCATTCTGTACCTGTAAGGAATTCAAGTTGCTCTCGAAGCTGCCTTTCGCTTCATTTCTCTTCATGCCGCAGTGCGCTGCTTCTTTCGACGGCTTTCATTTTAACTACCTGTTTAAATTCCTCCCATTCAACCCCAACGTTTATCGACTGCGTTAAGAGTACCTGCTTTAGCTTCTCTTCTACATATTTAACAAAGCCCTCATCCTTCAACAATTTTGCATTCAATTTCCAAAGGTCCCAGTTGAAGTGTTTTTTGTTTTCTTTTTTACCAAAGGCTGAAATGACGAGGCAGTGATCACTGAAAGACACTGGCCTAACCTCGTACGTTGTACATAGTGGCACAAGTTCAAGTGACACATACAGCCTATCTAATCGTGCATCGCTACTGCGTTGGAAATGGGTGTATTGAGGACGAGCACCACTTGTGAAAACGCTACCAATATCTTCCATGTTGTAGTCGTGAACTAGTGCGCTCAAGATTTCCGCACTTTTGTCTCGCACTGGCAAATATTTTACACGATCTACCACATGACACACACAGTTGAAATCATCTAACAACACTAGCACTTTTTCACAATCTAAGTACATCTGGAAACGTTCAAAGAACTCTTTTCTCTCCGACTCTACATTCGGAGCATATGCACCGATAACTCGGACGTTTAGGCCAAGATGCAGAAAGTCAACAAGCAGGAGGCGGACGCTTTGACAAGAAAAAAAGTGACTGCACCGTTATTCCGACATTATTTCGTATGAAAAGGGCACAGCCGCCTGAGGCGCCAACATAGTGGCACACGCAAACATAATAATAATAATAATAATAATAATTGGTTTTTGGGGAAAGGAAATGGCGCAGTATCTGTCTCATATATCGTTGGACACCTGAACCGCGCCGTAAGGTAAGGGATAAAGGAGGGAGTGAAAGAAGAAAGGAAGAACAGAGAGGTGCCGTAGTGGAGGGCTCCGGAATAATTTCGACCACCTGGGGATCTTTAACGTGCACTGACATCGCACAGCACACGGGCGCCTTAGCGTTTTTCCTCCATAAAAACGCAGCCGCCGCGGTCGGGTTCGAACCCGGGAACTCCGGATCAGTAGTCGAGCGCCCTAACCACTGAGCCACCGCGGCAAACATCAAAATGCAGACGGAAAGCGGACACCATACGATCTGTCGCTTCTTGGCTCTCAATTTTCGTTTCTTGAATGGCTATTACGTGTGGCTCATTTTCTAAGAAAAGGCGACTAAGCTGACACTGTCGCCTTCTTGCTCCGAGGCCTCGCACGTTTTAAGTCGCTACACGAAGTGCTTCTGAAAAATGAATCGCCATTTGGAAAGAAAAGGGACAATATCCCATAGTGTCTGCCCTCACACCAAGCACCGCGACTCCACAAACCCTAAAACGGGCTTAACAGGACAAAGCTACGGAGGCGGTTTCCCCGCCTGCCGTGAGTCGACCGGAATGTTTGGCCGCGGTTTAAAGTATCGCTCGCCTCATACCTGGCGTTTTAGGAGGAGGCTCGTCTCCATCTTTGAGGTCCTGCTGCGCCTCAATGCCTGCGCCGTCCTCATGTGAAAGCTTTCCGGCCATAAGGCTGGTTGCTGTCGGGGGAACGTCCATGGGCTCAGCACCAGGATGGGTGACACTCACTGTAGATTCCTCTCGCGCTGCAGCCTCATCTTTTCGTGCAACGTCCGCTTGTGCTGTAGGTCCCGCCGGCTGTCCAAGCGTTGCTCCATTAATGGGAAGTGCCACTAACTGTTCGGCTTGAGGAACAGTAAACGTAGACGCCTGCCCTACTAGAACACTCGCTTCTTTCGATGCATCCTCTGCATCTGCCTCATCCATGAGAAGTGATGACGTGTCCTCACTGTTCACGGGCCCTGCGACGCTGGCGTACGTCCGAGCGCACTGGCCCTCCTCATGGCCGAAGCGACGGCAAGCTCCGCACCGTGGAATCCGACAATCTCGCCGAATATGCCCAGTGCCGCGGCAGCGCTGGCAAAGGGGAGGCCTGCCTGACACGACCACAAGCGCCAGCTCTCCGGCTACGCTCACCTGGTGGGGCAGGTCATCCAGCTTCACGCCGGCGTTTAATTTAAGGGTCACCAGCCTCGTAGTTGAACCCTTGTCAGACACGCCTTGTGCGCGCCATCGCTCTCTTGAGACGTCGGTCACCTTCCCAAACGGCGCGAAGGCAAGCCGCACGTCTTCGTCCGGTACGCTGTGTAGCAGCCAGTGCACCTTCATTCGGACATCACGGTTGGCGGGGTCGATCACCAGGCATCGGGCACCCTTCATTTTGAGCTCGCCGACGTTTACAATCTTCTTCACAGCCTCAGCGTCCTTAAAGGTTACCGCCCACACATGGCTCATGCGATAAGCGCCTAGGGCGATAACTTCCGACAGGAGCGACAGCGCAGCGAGCGCATCTAGAAAATCTTCCACTCTGTAAGGGCGCACACTGATGTCCCCGTGCAGAAAAACAGTATTCAAAAGAAAACGCCCTGTTGGCAGACTAGGAAGTACGACCTGGTAATCGTTGCTAGATGCGAAATCTCTGTTTCCGCGGCCAGACATGGCCGCTGTAGACGCTCCGACGGAGCCAGTCATTACACGTCCTTCACGCTCGGTGGCCGGAAGTGGAATCAGACTACTTTCTTACGAGTATGTAGTTCTGCTTGTATATGACACTGGAGAGTATTTGCGGAAAGGCGTCGAATCAGACGAATGCCTCTCAAATGCCCTCCAGTGTCTCCAGTATTTAAGATACACAAACAATTGTGTGCTTAATTAACATCTTAACCACACATCAGGGACACAAGCATCAACACCGCGCTAAAGGCTTGCGCCTCACCGCACTTTAGGTGAACAAAATGCCCAGCTGAATTTTCTTATGTGTATATTGATTTGTCAATTTATCAGTGAGTTTCTGGCAATAGTCTTGCTTCTAGGTATTTTAGTTTACTGAAATGCTCTAAGGCAAGAAACTTTCACGGTTCAAAATGTGAAAACATAGCTTACTCGAACAGCCATAATCCCTTGTTACTATGCCTGTTGTTGGTATCCTTGTTTGACCGCGCTGAAAGGTACACAGCTGCGGTGGAGTATTATCGACCAGGGTTTGTTGAGGAGCACCAAAGCTCCTTTGGTTGAATAGAGTTGAATAGCGATTTCTTTCTTGCTACACCCGAACGTATGGCAATCCATCTCCTTCAGCGGATGAATGATTTAATGTCTTATACCTCAGATAATTAAATTTGAAACGTCACTACAGGAGAAGGTTCACGAAAGAATTGGGAGCAGATTGTTAAAGGGTACAGAAGCATTTATTGTTTTGACAGTACTTTTCTTTCTTGAGAAATAAAGGGTTACGCACTTGTGGCCAAAGTGACGTGCAGATGATGGAAACTTTGTAAGCTGCAAGTACCAAATGAGGTAATGGCATGGCGTGGTGTGGTCTGGTGTGGTACATGCGATGCCGTAGCCATGAAATCCGGGTTAATTTCTACCTCTTATGGTTCTTCAACTTCCACTGACATTATACAGCACATGGCAGTTTTTGCAGTTAGCCTCCGTCGATGATGCGGCCGTCGCGGCTGGCACTCGATCCCGCGACTTTGGGAGAAGTAGCTGAGCGCCAAAGTCACTAAGTCACCGCAGTTTGGGAATTACATAGAAACGCCAATTTTATACTGAGCAGTTTTCTCTCTCCTACTGTCATAATTTTCTTTCTTCCACTACACAACAGTAAAGTATAAAACATAATAAGGTTAGCTAAGTGATAAGAACAGAATGTTCAGCGTCTAGATGCACTCTCAATAAAATAAAGAAATCAACTACGAAAACTACTACAAAGTTTCATCAGAGTGCCGCTAGGAAAGTAGTGAGAACATAACGACCTCGACAAGCGCCATCTGCCATGCTTTTTAAATACCCAAAGAGTAACACTGATAAGCTAGTTTCAGAAAAATAGACTTAAAATCTGCTCCTATGGTCCATTTCCTTTTTCTGCACATAGTACGTATACCTCGGTTTCACGTGCTTCTGTATTAATGCAGTAGAAATGATGGTGCTAATACGGAGCTAGAGCTGTTAAGGTCGGAAGTTTTCTTGGAGTCCGTGGCCATTAACAGGTCAGGCTATTTAACCTGCAAAGCAGTGAACTTGAATCAGAATGATGAATAGAAATGCTCTGATCGCATGCAGCAGCTTTGTCTCACCGTATGCACATTAAGTCACAAGTTTGCATGAATGCTCGCAGGTGGTTAAGGAAAACCAAAGTCTGGCCAAGCCCTACAGAAGAGAGCGTCGACATTGATATGATAACCTTCGAAAAATTCTCACGCCATTCATATGTATTTGTTTGATTTATGGGGGTTTAACGTCCCAAAGAGAGTCAGGCTGTGAGGGACGCCTTAGAGAAGGGCTCCGAAAATTTCCACAACCTTGGGTGCCACTGACATCGCTGATTGCACAGGCCTCTAGAATATCGCCTTCATCGAAATTCGACCGCCACGACTGGGATCGAACCCGTGTCTTTCGGGTCAGAAGACGAGCACCGTGGCGGCCCATATGATTTTTGGCTATACTACTGACTTTGAGTAGATTACACCGTTTAGTGGCTTACTACCTGTGGCAGCGGCGAAGCTCGCTTCAGAGCATGATGTTTTATTTGATCGACAAAGGCTCAAATCGGCACCGCAATATGCAGCGGATTGCACAGTGTTCATTCATGTTCACTGGGTACTGAAAATACACACAAACCTTGGATAAGGTCCTTGCCGAAGTATGCAGACGTTCAAGATGAAGGGGCGAGAAACGGAGGCAGGTTTCTTGAGAAGAAAAGCTTTTGTTTATTCATCTTGTGAAGGAGCAACTTCATGCACACCCAGACGCATGTGTTCAAGATGAGAAGCCGTTGCAGAAGCAGTGACATCTGAGGCTCTGGTAAACAATGGACACCGCTTTACTATGATAAAAACTCGCGCACACAGACACGCATATTTAAGTAGATATGAACACCAAGAATGCGACCATAGGAGTCCTCGTATGTACAGTCTAACGAGAATTCTGTGGGGTTTGTATGAACACATGCAGGCACTCGACTCTTTTTTGACTAGTCTGCAGCGACACTTACGTAGACGACAACATGGCTACGAGCCCATTGAGCTAAACCGGAAGTTCGTTCCGACTTTGAAAAAGCAATGACTATGTTTTGAAAATTGCGCTCCCATTTGACTTGATCAAACCACCGGCACAACCAAGTTCGCCTGTGTAGTTTGAAATCCGGCAGCCTACGTCAATAATTTAATTTAGTTTGCTATTTGAGAACAATAAACCACGAAATTTCAAGGGCATTGGTGCTTGATTTTGACGGCCCTGTTGCAGGGTCAAATTTTTCTTTAACTACGGTATTTCTGAGAAAGCTGCATGGCTTTCTTTGTAGCCGTATGGTTGTGCTTGTGTGGAAACTAATGAGTAATTACTCTCATATTGAAATTCTACTCCCCCTCGGGACATTAGCCTAAGCATTGAACCACGTGAACTATGCATCATCGGCAAGAAATTAAGGGATGAGCAGACTTCAAGCTCCCAAAGTCGAAAATTTATGATAGCATAAGTAGTGATTTCAAAAACAAGCCACGGCTACCAGTTCCTGCACCTTAAGCTACGAGTTAAGTTCAAGCAGGACGGATAAGCTTTAAGGGTCAAGAGGTTCCACACTTAAGAACGGCACCAGTATCTTAGCAACAAAAAAAGTACGAACCTTGTCACGTACCGAAAACTTATCGCACTGACGTCCCAAGAGATCTTTCTCACTATCGCATCTATGGTGCATTCAGCCTCTTGGAAGAATTTTTTTCATGAACGTTTTAATAAATCGTTTTGTTGAAAGGTGGCGTGCCCTTTTGATTTGAGGACTCAGTGCTTCATATCAAGCTCTTCAGGCCGTCTAGCATACGAACAAAGCTCATAGGTCTGACTAGGAAAACGCATTCACTGATCAGCAACATTTACTGTGGTTACTCGTCTTTTACCGACATGCAACTGCTGATCTGAGTTCACAAGAATTCCTGGTAATCATCGGGGGGGCTGCAGGACTATTTCTTGAACGACCTTATGCTAGCGTGTGCGTCACCACGAAAGCAGGCGTCTTATACAAAATATAAGCATGCTTTAGTGCTGCTAAAACTGACAGTAATTTAGTCTATTTCACGCTTTGTTTCCGAGTAAGCAAAACCAGCTGGAGAAAGCCGCTCCCTTCTCGAAAGGCATAGCATAAATTTGTCACGACTGCAGCTTTTTTGAAGACGGACTTTACGTAGGCTATCCGTCGTGAGGCGAAAACAAAAAAGGGAATGCTAATTAGGTGTTCTCACAGGTGTGGAGCGCATGAGCTGACATTCTGGGGAGCGAACGAGCAGTCATTATGCAAGGCGCATTACGTCGAGACACGAAGGAAAACCAAGCTCTTCTTTTTTTAGCAGCGCGCTTCGTCATCTAGCTTCAACTCAACTCTTTTAATGAGCAACGTCGTGTACGAAAGCAGCTCAAGGACCATTAACTCGAAGCTGCTTGACAGCCATCTGCGTGACTCGGAATTTATATTGACTTGCCGGTCGTTGAGACAATGCTGGAAAGAATTCGTGTTGCGAACACTTTCACATGCAATTTTTTTTCTTGAGGGGATCATAAGAGTAAGATTCCTTGCGCAGCTCATTTGTAAGGTAGATTAAAAAAAGCCATCCAGGAGGGTACACAAGTCTATATAATGAAGAGGCGCTTTCGCACTAAGAGTGGCGCGTTGGAATGAACCTTGCCCTAGAAGCACGGGAGATCAGTCCAACGTTGGAAATGCGTTGGTAAAGGCTGGTTCTTTGTAGTATCGACATTTGCCAACATCTTTCTAACATTGGGCCTATGCTCTATAGTGCTGGGTAGTAATACCAGTTCAAGGTTTGAGCATAAACACCAAGCTATCATTTTACGCTGATCAAAGCCTAATGGCATTAAGGTAAAAAACATAAGAGGAAGTGCAACAATATGCGGAGAGCCATAACAAGACAAGCTCTCTCGGAGGCTCTTTTCTTTTTTTCTCACCAGGGGCGACAAAGTCGGCTCTGCGAAAAAGCTGACTCGGCCCTGGTCGATAAGACACCCGCCTGGTCTTGGCATAGGGCCGACTTTCCCTTTTTTGTGTCTTAAAAATATAATTTCAATACACACACGTGACTTTCTCTCCT